>NW_028326510.1:0-25563 GCF_027475165.1 Benincasa hispida
TTCCATATTAATATTTTCCTTTTTACTTATTTTCTTTGTTGGGTCTACTAGAGCCTATTTATTGTGTAATTCAATGTACTCTAAATTATCTTGAATTATTCAATAATTTAAAAATTTAATATGGTATCAGAGCCTCAGGTTTATTAGAGTTTTATTTGGTTCACCGCTTGTTGATCGACCCATCGTTCGTTACCAAGGGGTTTTCTGCTTGTTAGGGTTTTTTCTTTTGTTGTCGTTCATCATCTTCGGCAAAGTCTGTTCGTCTCCAACCTAGTCTGTCCGTCACTTTCGTGTGTTGGTTTCTTCTTCCAATCACGCGTCGGTTTCGTCTTCATTCTGTTCACACACAACAACCAATATCTGCGACCAGTCCCTACTATAGATCAAATGGTAGCGCAAACCCAAATCCGCCACTGGTCATTCACATCCGTTGTCCGTGCAATAGATCCGTGTTTATTAAATCGCGTTTGTATTACCCAGATCCGGGTTTCGTTGTTCATCTCGCGCCTCCGCAGCCCATGCCACACATTCACCCCGCCACTGCCGCTCGTGTAGATTCGGCTAACGTTCAGCCGTCGTGAGTTTCCCACCCGTCTAGTCCATGCACCGTCGACTCGAAGTCAGAGCACCCACATTTGTGTTGTTCCAGATCTGCACAACTGTCAAATGCCTAATGTCGCGTCTGCTTCTCTACTCCACTCAGTTCCTTCGGTCACACACAGGCCCCTAGTTCCACGCCTTCGTCGAGGTCCATCATCCTCAGACAATTCCATTCTATTCACCTTTGTGTTCCTGTCTTTGAAGGTTGGGACTACTTCATGAAGTCCCGATTTTTCAATTTCACATTTGGTTCAATATAAACCAGTTCAATTAATCCATGTTGGTCCAATCAACCCAGATTTGGTTTGCTTTAAGTCTGGTTCGGTTCTTTCAGCCATGTTTGGTTCATTTGAGTTTGGTTCGATTAATTAAGTTTGATTCACTCTTTGGTTTGGTTTAAGTTGGTCCAATCTTGTTTATTTGCAATTATGGCAAAACTCCCTTTGTAGAAGGGTCTTTCTTCCATTTTCAAATTAGTTGTTTGTGGGTTTTGTTGTAGCTCTCTATGGGGATCTTTGTTTTCAGCTCAGAATTTCTTCGTAGGTTTTGTTATAGATCTATATACGAGGATCTATGTTTCTAGCCCAAAATTTTTTGTTTTCGTTCTTTGTGGGTTTATGTTTTCAGCCTACTTTGTGTTTTCGTTCTTCATGGGTTTCTGTTTCCATCCTAGAGCTGCTGATTTGTTTCAGAAGTTATCTTTGCAAACTTAAGTTGATTGCCAATCTACCACCTTGAGTTTGAGGGAGAGTGTTAAAGTAAATTAGGGATTTATTCCTAATCTATAATTTCCATATTAATATTTTTCTGTTTTGTTTCTTTCCTTTGTTGGGTCTACTAGAGTCTTGTTTCTTTCCTTCCTTTGTTGGGTCTACTAGAGTCTATTTATTCTGTAATTCAATGTACTCCGAATTATTCTGAATTATTCAATAATGTACAAATTTAACAATGACAATCTCTCTATTTATAGAGAATTTGAAAGCAAACTAATTCTAATCCTAATTAAGCAAAGAAACTAATCTTAATCCTAATTAATCCAAGAAACTAATCCTAATCCTAATAAACCAAGGAAACTAATCCTAACTCTAATCAATCATAGAAACTAATTCCAATCCTAATCAATTAAGGATTTTACCACAATACCCTAATTTACCCTAATCCTATTACATCATTCTAATCCTACTACATCATGTTTACAGCAACTTAAGAAGTTGGTCAGCCAAATGCCCCCTAAAATTCGAGAAAAATGGTTATTTGGTCTCCACCATCAATTTTACCATATCTAATGGAAATGACACTTTTTCAATTATTTTGTAAAAATTTTTTTTTCCCTTTTTCTCTCTCTCTTCATTCATCGTTTTCTTGCTTCCTCTTCCCATCTTTACCGCCCATCATCAGGTGACAACAACGAAGGGAGCCCTTTGTTTTTGGGGTCCTGTTCATTTCTGTAGAATATCCCTTCATTTCAAGAAAAGATATATGATGCCCAGCCAAGAAGTTAAGCACGTTGATCATGCTTAATGAGACCAAGAAGGCATATGGTTTGTTAGGTATCTTAGTATTTCCTGCACTCAGAAGATCCCAACAAGCAAAACAAACAAGAACAGGGTAAACGGTTCCCTTATGCCTTGATATAATTCAAAAGAACAGAGTAGTGAACAGAGTAGTTTTCGATACAATATAGAAATCAACTAACAAGTCACAATGCCAAAAAGAAATTAAGAAGAAAGCAAGAACAAGATAACTAGGCAAGGCGAATGCTAGAGCACCTTCCACTCCAGTGAAGTCTTCAGCCCAGAATTTCCACACCACTCTTCTCCAAAATCCTTCTTAAACCTCTCCTCATGGTCCCCACATCAATAACTGAAATAGACGCCTTCCACTCATTCTGAAGATGCTTCAGGTGTTTTCCGTTTTTACCCTCCTCACATATGAATGAATAATAGGTCTTACAGAGTCCAACGGCAATGATTAGTAGAACCAGGTTTGCATAACAGGAAGTAGATGTTAAGAGGTCGAACATGCTTTCAAGAAGAATTCTGGCATTGAAGTAGTTGTTGCTTGAATTTTCATGTTTAGTTGTAGAGATGTAAGTAGTTTTTTGGGGTCTGCTTGGAGTTCTTTCTACGTTATGTTGTGCGAGTGTAATTCGTCTTTTATTATTTCCAATTGGAGTAATATTCTATAAATACTCTTTGGCTTTGAGTGCATGCTTAGCTTATTATTCATTTTGTATTTTTGCTGATCCGAGAATAAATTAAGAGTAAATAACTGAAGAAGTGACTACATGGTACATAAAATAAACTGAAAATTGCTCCTGCATAAGAAAATGTGAGTTAATTGATTATGATAGTTGCTTGGAATAGGAATAGTATGTATATGTGAAACTAATGTCTTAATTGGATCCATAAATGAAAGAAAAATTAAGGAGATGCTTCTTGGGTATAGACAACATAGACTTACATGGGGATGATATTCACTAAATCGTGGATAGTGTAAAATTTTTAACTACGAAATAATTGTCTCAGATTTCTGGGACATTTTCAACCACAAAAGAACAAGCCTGCACTCTGGGAACTAGATTCAGATCAGCATTGTAACGTAGGAAGGAATGGGCGAATCCATGTGCAAGAAGATGGAAGGTAAATCTTCTATCCAGATATTGCCTGATGTAGGTTTTAATTTAATTTAATTTTATAATTTTTTTTACTCTATAAGATAGTGGGGACACTGTTTTTCTTTTCTTTTCTTTTTTCTAACCTTATCAACAATCAGATCTCGAAAAGATATAGCTTTCGGGTTCTCTCCAAGAGGGAGGTCAAGGTAAAAGGAAGGAAAGAAGCCAGATTCACAACCTATCAAGTCCGCGCAACTTCTAAGCTTATTCTAATCACATTTGACCCCCCAATAACTGACATTTGATCTTTTCTTGAGCAACCCAACATGTGATTAGAGTCCTAGAAGAATCATCCTTTTCTGAGCAAAAAGAGTGGTACATCTGCAAATTGAAGGTGGGACAAAGCCACCTCCACATTTCCAACCTCAAAAGGCTCGGTAGTTTTCTTTTCAATGCACCTATAAATAAGTCTACTCAACATATCCACAATTAGGAGGAAGAAAAGGGGACAGGGGATCCCTGCCTAAGACCGCTCAAAGCCTCAATGTTACCTTCCAAACTGTTATTAATGAGAAAAGAGTAGTTCACATTTATAACACAACTCCAGTCATTCTCCATTCATGTCCAAAACCTTTCTATTTCATCACCCTATCCAAAAAGTTCCAATCCACATGATCATACGCCTTTTCAAAATTAATTTTAAAGATTACACCACCTTTCTTTTTGGTTCTATAGTCCTCAATGGCTTTACTCCATAAGGGTCTAGGATCAGTCTTTCTACTATTAAAGCTCTTTGCGACTCAAAATAGTCATTCTTCTTCTGAATGAGGCAGGCAAACATCTTGAAATAGATCTATTTAAGATACCCCTCTCAAAGAATTCTTTAAATGCACCTTTCAACTCCTATTTTTTGGAGATCCCAATTATCTTGGTAAAAAGCCATAGGCAATGAAAAGGCATATGGATTCGGCAACTTGCTCCTATCACTCCCAAAAACTTCTCTTTTAATTTCTTCTAGAGTAAACGGGCCACTAACTCATCCCCATCCTTTTTTGATAGGGGACACCTCTCAATACCTTGAACAAATGGTTTAGGATGCATTTTCAGGCCATTGGGATTGTTGAAGAGAGAGAGAACTTCTTCCTCAACCTTGTCATTAGAAGATAACTCCCCACTATCTAGAGCAAGGACCAATGTTGTTTCGATTCCTTCCAATACTAGCCATCCTA
The DNA here is from genome assembly GCF_027475165.1 of Benincasa hispida. NCBI lineage: Eukaryota > Viridiplantae > Streptophyta > Magnoliopsida > Cucurbitales > Cucurbitaceae > Benincasa > Benincasa hispida. The sequence continues at coordinate 4,447 of NW_028326510.1, forward strand.
TGGAAAAAAGAGGTGTTACAGTCCCCTTCCCTAAGCCACTGAGTTTAAATACTTACCATCACTTGTGCCTGTAGAAACTAATATGAGGCCCATCCAGAAAAATAGGGAAGGGATTTAAACTTAGACATTTGTATTTGATTACTTGTTAAATGACCGTTTGACCCTAAAACTCAAATAACCCCTAGACCAATAACTAAAATTAGTGTTGATTATTTCCATATTTGTTAATATCTTCATTATATTTATTGTATTTAATGTGTTATATTTGTTGTATTTTTTATTTTATGTAATAGAGGTGTTTCTTCTATTTAAAAAACCCTTTCCCTCTAAAAGGAATACATAGAAAATATTCTTTTTAGCATGGTATCAAAGCACCTAATGTTTTGAAGCCATAAAAACCCTAATTTTATGAGACTCTAGAAAACCCTAGCTATTGCTGCCATCGATCAATAGCATATCTCCACAGAACGTTGCATCTCAGCTGCCAGTCGATCACTTGTTTGTCAGATGTTGCATCTTAGTGGCTAGGTTCATTCGTTCGTTTGCCATGAATTCTTTGGATCTCATATGTTGTTCGCGAGTTAGTCATTGCCAGTCATCCTCGTCTACATTGTCAATCACCGTCGTCTGCCGTCCATCATTTGAATTCTCTTTGTTCACTAATTTTTTGGTGTGTTTTTCTCTGTTATTTTTCTCTTTGGTCTGTTTCTTCAACAATAGGTCAGAAACTAAGTCATCTTGCTAAAATCTTAGAGAATCGCATCCATTCCATAGTCCCACTATCCAAATAACAACCATTCGGCTTAATAGAGATAACGTTCTTTTTTGGTCCCAAGGTGTCTAAATATATATTTGTGCACAAGGAAAGATTGGTTACATTACTGGTGATAAACCTGTTCCAAACCCAGATGGCCCTTCGTCTGCAAGGTGGGATGTTGTAAACTCCATGATTATGACTTGGCTCATAAATACCATGGTTGAAGACATCAACTATAACTATATGTGTTACTCTATTGCCAAGAAGTTATGGGATAGTGAAACTCAAATGTACATCAAATGTACATCCCCCTGAGCAACAAACCCAGATGGCTGCTCCATGTAAACTTCCTCCTGAAGATCACCATACAGAAAAGCGTTCTTAATGTCGAGTTGATGCAAAGGCCAATTTTGAGTAGCAGCCATAGACAGAAATAGTCGAATGGAAGTTAATTTAGCAACAGGAGAAAATGTATAAGAATAATCAGTCTTATAGATTTGGACATAACCTTTGGCAACAAGACGAGCTTTCAAGCGAGTCATTGTTCCGTCAGAACTGGCTTTTATAGCAAACACCCATTTACATCCAATAGCCTTCTTTCCTGTCGGACGCGAGACTAAATCCCAAGTACCATTCTCATCCAATGCAGTCATCTCTTCAATCATTGCACTATGCCAACCAGAATGAGATAAAGGTTCATGAACAGAGTGAGGAATAGAGATGGAATCAAGAGATGTAATAAAGGAATAAGTGGGTGAAGACAACCGGTTATACGAAACAAACGAAGAGATAGGGTAGGAAAGGCAATGGGTAGATCATCACTCGATTCCGAATCAGATGTCGAAGAAACCATCGGTCTAGGACGTGTCTGGAGGTGGCTGTAGAGGATGCCTGGAGTAAACTCGAGTGACCAGTGGGAGAGAAGGAAGAGACACAGAAGAAGGTTGAGTAGGAGATGATGTGGAAGAGGTAATCTCATAGATAAAAAGATCATCCTCCTCTCCTTTACAATGATTGGACAGTGAGGGATTAAAAGATATATCTTCAAAAAACGTAACATTAGGAGAGACGAGATACCTATTAAGAGTAGGACAATAACAACGATAACCCTTTTGAATACGTGAATAGCCTAAGAAAATGCATTTCAAAGATTTTGGATCTAATTTGGTACGATGAGGACGAATATCCCGAGCAAAACAAACACAGCCAAACATCTTAGGTGCAATAGGAAACAAAGATTTTGTAGGAAAAAGAGTACGATGAGGAATCTCTCCATTGAGGATAGAGGAAGGCATTTTATTGATCAGGAAGCAAGCAGTGGACATAGCATCAACCCAAAATTTCTTTGGAACATGCATTTGAAAGGATAAGGCGCAGGCTGTTTCAAGGAGGTGTTTGTTCTTTCTTTTAGCAACACCATTTTGAGATGGAGTGTCTGCGCAAGAGGATTAATGAATGATGCTATGAACACATAAGTAAGATCCAAGTACATGAGAGAAATATTCACCAGAATTATCTGTACACAGTTTTGATAGAGACATTAAATTGATTTCGAATTTCAGCATGAAAAGCACAAAAATGAGACAATAACTCAGAATGATTTTTCATTAAATATAACCAAGTCACACGAGAATAATCGTCAACAAAAGTAACAAAGTAACGAAAATCTGTTTGAGATACAACTGGACAAGAACCCCAAATATCAGAATGAACTTACTCAAATGGAGCGTTGGCTCGTTTATGTACTCTAGGACTTGAACTAAGACGATGGAATTTAGCAAACTGACACGAATCACAATTCAAAGACGACAAAGAACGAAATTTAGGATAAATTTTCTTCAACACGGACAAAGAAGGATGACCCAGACGACAGTGAACTACAAGCGGGGATGTAACACCAAAGTAGGCTACAATTTTTGGTATCTGGTGGTAAAAAATGTGAAGGCCCCCTGACTTATGTCCTCTACCAATAATCTTCTTCGTCGTACGACATTGAAACAAGCAAGAACCAAGAAAAAAATAAGACAACAATTAAGGTCGCGTGTAAGCTGGCTAATAGAAATCAAATTAAAAGACAACTGAGGAAAATGTAATATAGAGGACAAAGAAAGAGATGGGGTGAGAGGAATGATGTCGGATCCAAGAACAGAGGAGGTGGATCCATCTGCCAAAGTGACAGATGGGGTTGGGGTAGGGGACAGGTGCCGAAAATAAGTTAGAATTACCTGGCATATGAGCGCCTGAGTCTATGACCCACTTGGTAGATGATGTAAGAAGCCATTTCGAATTACCTGTCGCACGGACATCAACACGGCGACACGATGACACTCCAATTTTCAAAAAAGTAGGACACGACACGTCGGAGACACGTTATTTTTTTTATTAAAAAAAATTAAATATATGTCGTGAAATAAACATATTGGGAAATATTCCATTTAAAAACATCATTAACAACCATACAACCATAGATAAGATGACTAACGGTCCAACGTCATAAGTCATAACAAGTTTTAGTAATTAGTTCAACACTACAAAAGTTACAAAACCACAAAATAAAATCGAAGAAGCCAAGCTATATTTTCTTTATTCTTGTCCAATGTCCTCTTAACTACTCGAAGCTTCATTCTGATCACCATCATCAGTGTAAAAACTATAGCTTCCAATTCTGGTTCGTCCAAAGATAAATTAGCTACTTCAAGCATTCCCGCATCTTCAAATGAATCAAATGAATCTCCAACAATGTCCCACATTTTCGTCTCTCCTTTGAAATATTCAGGAGTTCTTTTTGATAAAAGACATAGATTGCTATGGATGTATACCAAGTCTTCTGCACGTTGTGGTGTCATCTTGTTCCTTCTTATGGAGTGCATTAATGAATATGTACTCCAATTTCGCTCATAACACGAGGAAGATGAAGGTTGAACAAGTAACTTCTCATAGCTAGTGATTGTAAAGTTGGAGTAAAGGCACCATGGATGGCCCACCAACTCTTCGGAGGCATATTATATCTATCACGTAGGGAATCATGTTCAGCAAACTCTGAAGATATGGTAGAGAAATTGGCAAATTCAATGTTCACTCTTGTTCCTTCATCCTCTGAACTAAAATATCTCTCGATACACTTCATCCTCTCTCTTGATACTTCTAAGTCTTTATGTGGTGTAACTCGAGTCTTGTCTTCTTCAAGCCATTGTGCACTATAATAACTGTTATAATTCTATAATTAGGATTTTCCATTCTTGTAAATATTTTGTGATATTTTCCTTTTGTCATATTTTCCTTTTCTATGCCTTGTACACTTGTATATATTCATATCTTTGGTGAATGAATAAAGTATTCTGATTCTTTCTCAAACCTAGGAGTTTTACATGGTATCAGAGCTCTCTAAATAAACTTAGGGTTTTTGTGAACCTTAGGGTTTGAGAATTTAGAATCCATTTGTGATACGTTTAGGGTTTTGTGGAGAGGTGAGTTTACACTTTTGCTCATAGTCGCCGTCTTCGGTTCGTTCGCCGTCGTTAGCCGCCGCTGCTGGAAAAAAAAAAAAAAAGGAAACTGTTTTTTTCGACACCGCCCAGTCCAAAGAGAAACCCAGCCACCGATCTACAAAACCTCAAAGTTTGGTTGCCATCTGACCAGCGCGTGTAGGCGCGTGCGCCGTCCTTTTTTGTTTGTTTTCTGTGGGTTGCTTCAATGTGATTGACTCTTCTTGGTGGTGTGTTTGTTTGGGATATATAGATATTCTCACTGCTTGTAAAGACCTCTCTTCGGTAAATTAGGGTTTGATTCTCTGCTGTCCGGTGTCTATTGTTTTTGAGGTAATGGCTGATCAGAAACCAATAATCATGTCTGAGATTGTTCCTATGGTGTCAAAAGTAACTGAACACAAGTTGAATGGATCCAACTACTTTTCATGGAGATCAAATGTCCGCCACTTTATTAGGAGCATGGAGATGGATGATCACATCACAGAAGAGCCACCGATTGATGCTAATAAGAAGTTTTGGTGGCGGGACGATTCAAGGATGCTTCTACAAATCAAGAATTCTATTGACCGTGAAATTGTTGAACTAGTAAATCACTGCGAATCAGTCAAGGAACTATTGGAATATCTGGATTTCCTTTATTCAGGGAAAGAGAATATTAATAGAGTGTTTGATGTTTGTGAATATTAATAGAGTGTTTGATGTTTGTAAGACTCTATATCAACCTGATCAAGGAGAAAAATCTCTTACAAGCTACTTTATGGAGGTTAAAAATACATGCATGGAATTCAATGCCTTGATGCCAATTAGCACGGATCCAAAAGTTCTAATGGCTCAACGTGAAAAGTTGTTTATCATGAGCTTTTTAGTAGGCCTTGCACCTAAATATGAGATAGCCAAAGATCAAGTGTTGTCAAGCTCAAATATCTCCTCGTTGGAAGAAGCTTACACTCGAATACTTCGTACTGAAAAGAAACAAGCAGTTACATCATCTGATTCTAGCAGTGCTTTGATTGGGCGCACAAATAATTACAGAGGTAATAAGGGGGTTGAATCAAATAGCTTCAAAGGTCATCCAAATAACCAAAGATCAAATCCAAGAGGTATTGTTTGCTATTATTGTCATAAACCTGGTCATACGAAGCGTGAATGCAGAAAATTGCTGAATAAGGGTCAGAGGATGCCATCACCCTTTACACATGTCGCCTCTACTCCCATTACGGCCATCACAGAGACAGGTAACATTTCTAAATGTCTTCTTTCCTCCACGTCAAAATGGATCATTGACTCTAGCGCTACAATAGGTAACCTCAGTTTATTCTCTAACCTTTGTACATCTACCTCTTCACCTAATGTCACTATAGCTGATAGAACCTCCACTTCTGTTTTAGGATCAGAAACCGTCCATCTTACTGAATCAATTTTTTTGTCATCAGTTTTAAATTTACCACATTTCTTGGTTATTGCTTATTTCAGGATCTTATGACGAAATAGACTATTGGTAAAGGGCGTGAAGTTGGAGGTCTTTACATCTTTGAACCACAAACACCTACGGCCATCACATGCTCAAGTGTGTCGTCTCCCTTTGAAGAGCATTGTCGTTTGGGTCATCCGTCTATCTCTGTGTTGAAGAGTCTTCGTCCACAACTTCAACATTTGTCTTCTTTCGATTGTGAGTCATGTCAGTTTGCTAAATTTCATCATTTGAGTTTGTATCCTCGAGCCAATAAACGAGCTAATGCTCCTTTTGAATTAGTCCATTCTGATGTTTTGGGTCCCTATTCTGTTGAGTCCAAAGGAGGGTTTAGGTATTTTGTTACATTTGTCGATGACTATTCTCGTGTTACGTGGTTATATTTAACGAATTACTTTCACATTTTCGTAACTTCCATGCCGAAATTCAAACTCAGTTTAGTGGTATTCTTAAAATCCTACGGAGTGATGATGCTAAGGAATATTTCTCTCATACACTCAAGTCTTATTTAGATGCCCATGGCATTCTTCATCAATCTTCTTATGTTGATACTCCATCTCAAAATGGGGTTGCAGAACAAAAGAATCATCATCTCCTTGAGACAGCCAAAGCTTTGATGTTTCAGATGCATGTTCCAAAATCCTTTTGGGCTGATGCTGTTTCCACAGCTTGTTTCTTAATAAATTGCATGCCCTCTTCCATTCGTAAGGGTGAGATACGTTTTCGTACTTTATGCCCCAAGCAACATTTGTTTCCCATTCAACCCAGAATATTTGGTTGTACCTGCTTTGTTCGGGATGTTCGGCCTTAGCATACCAAGCTGGATCCAAAGTCCCTAAAATGTATTTTCCTTGGTTATTCCCATGTCCAAAAGGGGTATCGGTGTTATTGTCCTAGTCTAAATATATATTTAGCCTCTCCTGATATCACATTTTTTTAAAATACCCCATTTTTTTTCATCACCGTCTTTCTCTTCGAATAAGAGTCAGGGGGAGCATAAGGAATTAGAGGATGATTTCCTTGTCTACACAATTATTTCTCCTTCCGATCCTCTTCCTAATTCATCTCTTCCTGTGGCTACCTCTACTCTTCCTCCCATCATTAAGGTCTATACTCGACGACAACCTCCTCCAGTTCCATGCCCTGTACCAGAGTCTTCTTCATCAGTGCATCCACAATCTCTGATCATATCATAAATAGGAGAAGTAAAAGAAAGAATATAATCAATCTTATCCCACCAAATATCATTAAGTACCAACTCCTTTACACATCTTGCTTTCACCATATCATCTCCTCTGTAGCATCCCTATTTATCACTGATAACCATTGTTTGCAAGCCACCCTTAATGAGTTTAAATCTTCTAAGCATAATGATGGTAGATGCAAATCGTGTTTCTGCTACTGCAAATAACTTCAAAGACACAAACTCATTGAACATAGCAAGCCTCATGGAATGGTTCATGATAAAGTGCTTGACAAACATAACATCATAAAAAATTCAGAAATCCAGCTACACTCTGCAAATACATGTTGATTACTATCAATATTTCTTGCAGCAAAAATGTTCTTCAAAGCAAGATTGAGGGTATGAACTACACAAGGTGTCCAAACTATGTTGGGGAACTGTGATTCAATAATGTCCTGCACCCTCACAATTTGTAGCATTGTCAGTGATTATTTGAATCGCATTCTCATGTCCTACCTCATTTATAACTTCTTTCATCAAATTGGCTATGAAGTATTTGTCTTTAGTCTCACCTGAGTAATCTACAGCTTTAAGTAACATTGGTCCTCCTCCTGTAATTGCCATAAAGTTAATCAATGGTCTCCTCTGCGAATTGCTTCATCTATCATTGGCAATACTTACCCCCTTCTGAGACCGTGTACTTTTCACATATTGCAACAATCTCTCTATGTTTGCTTTTTCTTTTTGGAGAAGAGTTGTTCTCAATTTATTATACCTTGGAGGTAAATAACCCGACAAAGCATTATTTGCAACCAAAGCAAATGCGTTCACATAATGTGGATTTCTAGCCAAATGAAAAGGCAAACCTGAAGAATAAAACATTCTAACTATCTCTAAATCCACTCGATCACGAATTGCCAAGTTAAATGACTTCTCTAATGCACTAACATTTCCTTTCCTTTTCTTTTGTTCCATTGTTGAATAAGAATATGAATAGCAACCCATACTTCCCTTTCCAAAAGATTGAGATTCAGTTTGCATATGTCGTGAAGGTGGTAAAAGAACTTGTTTAGGAGCATTCCTTGCAATACATGCTTTAGCTTCATCTTCTAACTTTTGCATTTCAACAAGATCTTTAGGGGTGATTTTTTTACATACTCCAATCTCAAATCCACTCAATTTTAGTAGATGTGTCCCAACTCTTGTATAAGAACCTTTTCTATTTTCTTGACAAAAATTATATTGCCAAGAAATATTTCCCCCTCCTTCATTCAATCTTTCATTTTTTGTAACATATTGTCATAACGGTTTTGTTTCATCATCGGTAGTCATTTTTTAATTGAGTTCAGTATGACTTGAAGATGATTTTGCCATACTACTTTTAAATAAAACAAAAAGAACAAAATAAGATTTAATGGAAAGAAAAAAAACATAACGGTTCAGTTCAAACATAAATGTTCAAACAAAAACAGTATGTTCATGAAAGGGAGAAAAACGCAAAAAAAGAAAAAATGGGAAGAAACAAACCAAATCGCCAGCGAGTATGGGTGTGGAGAAGTCGAACGAAGTTTGGGCGTGGAGAAGTCGCCGACGAGTCTGGGCATGGAGAAGTTGCTGACGGCGTGTCTGGGCGTGGAGAAGCTGCCAGCGTGGAGGTGTGGCCGGCCGTCAAAATCGAGTGGAGTTCGTTGGTTGGACTTGGGCGTGGGGAGTTTTGATATTTTGAAGAAAAGTGGAATGGAATAATATATTTTGAGAAATTAAAATAAAAAACACAATAACCCTAAAACTTTTGGGCTTAGGCTTATATAAAATTAAGCATTCGGGCTGGGCTAACTTTTATCAGCTTTCATTGTTTTTTCTTTTTAATTTTGCAGTATCATGTCCCAGCCATGTCAAAAATTTTAAAAAATAATAAAATCTGGCATGTCGGAGACGTGTCCAACACTGACACTTGGCCATCTTAGGAGTGTCGGTGCTTTATAGGTGGCAGTAGGGTTTGATGAAGAAGATGCCCATAAGGATTCCTGAAATACTTGAAATTTAACAAAATCGTTGGTAGAGATGGTAACAGACTTTTCTGCCATATCACTGGTGGAATCTATCTGAGTATGTTGAGATCGTTGAGCCTTGTACAACAATTTACGACAATCACATTTTAGATGGCCTGGCTTATGACAATAGTGACAAACAATCTCTTGAGAATCTAATTTTCGATTATCATAACTAGGCTTCTGAAAATTGTTGGTCATCCTCGGAGTAACTTGAGGGTTATTATTCTTGCTTAAAAGGCACTACTATGATGAGAAATAGACGAACCGGATTGAAGACACAACTGAACGCCTCTTCTAACGAAGAAATCTCGGAATCAGAAAGAACCTATGTTTTAGCCATTCTAAATTCAGGTGAAAGTCCATAGAAATATCATAGCAGCATTTTTTCTCATTGCGCTTGTTGAACTTTGACGTCTGGGTTAAAAGGTAACAATAAGGCAAGTTCAACAACTGTCTTTTTAAGCCTCATAAAGTAGCTTGTAATAGATTCTGATTTATATTCGGCTCGAAAGAATTGCATACAAACTTCAAACATTCGATGGACGTGTTCTTTTCCCGAGTACAAAAATTCTAAGAACTCTAAGAGTTCCTTAACAGAATCACAATGATCTACCAACCAACAACCTCACTTTCAATGGAATTCTTAATCTAAAGATAAAGTCGAGCGTTATCACGAAACAAGGCCTTTTTCTTATCATCTTGTGGTGGATTCTCAAGCCATGATTATCCATATCAGTACTAAGTAAATAAAACTGAATAGTGCGACACCAATGATAGTAATTATCTCCATTCAACTTATGTTCTGTTATCTTTGATGCTAAGGGAATTACATTGGATACAACCATATGATTCATCTCATCCATTAAGAACCAACACACGATCCCACAGGGGAATTAAACAAATCAGAATCGAAAGCGAGGTAAATCAAAGAGCAAAACAGCCCCAAATGAGAGCAAAACAGTCACAAACCCTAGGAACAAAAGGGTATTTTCCAAATAGCCTCACACACGAGTAGATGTTGGTAGAACTAAAGGCACAGATGGACTTAAAAGGCTAACCCGAGATGAACCCAACCGACGAAAGCGAAGATGTCCTCACGTGCTCTCATGCGCCAGCACGTGGCAAAAGAGCGATCCGAACCGGCGGCGCGTGTGACTCGCGCACGGATGTTTCCTTTGAACTACGACGGCAGACCGAGTCGGACGGTGGCACCACTCCTCCTGAGGTGGGCAGTGTCGTCAAATGGCCATTCGAAGCGATGACTTCTGCATTTTCTGTGAAAGAGTGTTCAGTGAGAAGTCTTTCCATTTGATATCTAGCGAGCTGCTTTCTTACGAATGCTTTCTGACTGTGGGATGATAAGAAAACAAACGGAAGTCCTCGTATGAAGGAATTCCCGCTCCGGGCACGAGCAGGAACATCAAAATGACACGATCTAATAGATCGTTGTAGCGAGTAGTTGGATCATAGTCTCTTACCATAAAAATGGCTGCATGCGCAGCAGCACCAACTATGAGAAATCCACCAATCCACATGTGATGTGTGAACAATGACCTGGCTATGCTCTCTTTGCGTCTGCTACTAGATATGCTTCTGGCTTTGCACCTTTGAACTCTTTATAAGGTGTTGCTTGACCTACTTACATTAGTCCGAGTCGAGGAAAAGAAAATCGAATCACGCACTCTCCATATTCTATTAGGCATGAAAGATGCGGGTTAAGGCAAGGGTTGCTTCTTTGGTTGATTGCTCATCAAACTGCCGTTGCGTCAGGTCAGATTTTCACTCAAGCTATTTCTTTAAAAAGAGGAGCAAGCAAGATCAGGCTTTTCAGCCGTATGACCCAAATTCAAACCCTAACCCACAAAGCCGTCAAAGAATATTCTAGCCCCTAAAACAAAGAATGACTCTGATACCATGTACTCTGTTATCATTTAATTAGATAAAAGGTCCATATATATAGGATAATGAGAAACCCTAATCTAGGATATACAAAATTACAATAAAGGACGACTGCACATATGAATTTAAATATATCTTATAACAAGAGGCAGGGTACTTGGAAAAACTATTCTTCCAACTGTTAGTGATATTAGATTAAATTTCACTTTACTTACTAGCTTAAGCTTTTGGGTTAATTGGTGATTTAAGATGGTATCAAAGCAGGTGGTCTATGAAGCTCTTGTGTTCAAACTCCTCCTGTGTTATTTCCTCCCCAATTAATATTTTGTTAGGTATTTTTTATATTTCAAGCCCACAAGTAAGGAGAAATGTTAAGATTAAATTTGACTTCATCCACTAGCTTAAACTTTTGGGTCAATACAAGTATTAATGATGTTTTTCTGAAGTCTCAAGGAAGAAGTTGCAGGAATGTTATGATTGGCAAAAAAAGGAAAAAAATCTATTGATTCAATTGAAAGTTCTGCATTGGTGATGAAAAATATTGCAATGAAGCTTCTCATCGCTTTGAAGCAATTTATATGATCCTGATATATTTGGAAGGTGCTTTTGGAAAAGGCATATTGTTTAAAAAACATGTCGAAGTTTACATCAATGTTTTGTGGCCTGGTAGCACCACTAATAAAAGATCTACGTCTAATTATTGCTCATTTGTTGGAGGGAATCTAGTTACTTGGTGAAGTAAAAAACAAAGTGTGGTCATGAGAAGTAGTGTTGAAGTCGAATTTTGGGTATTAGCTCATGGTATTTGTGAGGGCATATGGATAAGAAAGACTATACGAAGAATTGAAATTCTCTTAGATGATTCCCATGAACATTTAATGTGATAACAAGGCAACAATTTTCATTATCAATAGTCCATTCCTTCATGATAGGACAAAACACATTGAAGTTGATAAATACTTAACAAAAGATAAGATTGATGCAGGAGTAATATGTATTCCCTTACCTCCTAATTGATGAACAAATTGCTGATGCATTAACTAAAGGTCTCCCATAGTGGCTATTCAACTACTTGATTAACAAGCTGACCACAAATGATATCTTCAAACCAGCTTGTGTGGGAATGTTTGATTATTTCCATATTTGTCAATATCTTCATTGTATTCATTGTTTATTTATTGTTGTATTTTTTATTTTCCTTATTTGTACTAGGTGTTTCTTATAGGTGAGAAACCCTTTCCTTCTATTACATAAAAAAAAAAAAAAAAAAAAAAAAAAAAAAAAAAAAAAAAAAAAAAAAACCCTTTCCCTCTAAGAGGAAGACACAGAATTTTTCAGCAATTAGCAATAGACCCAAAAGCAGCCGTAGGTAGGTTATGGTAAATTTAATCATGTCAATCTACTATTAACACTCAAAGGTTATATTTCCCCAACTCTTTTGCTACCGGTCACCTCATAATATCAGGAAGCGGGAAGTTTGAATAGGTTTTGTAGTCCTGGAGAATCCTTAATAGATTGTTCACCACCAGTTCGAGAGGTTGACGCTCTCCTTGCTGTTATATACTGATGAAAATAAGAAAGGAGAGAAACCAACACACAGTTTACGTGGAAATCCTAGAATAGGGAGATAAACCACAATACAGATCTTTTCTTTTATTTTTTAATTGATACCCTGAATACAAGAGAATAGGGTGAATAAATAGACAGTAGAGAGCCCTAGGGTGAGAGACAATTACAAAAATACCTCTAGGGTAAAAACCCTATTTTCAACACTCCCCCTCAAGTTGGTGCATAAATATCAATAAGACCCAACTTGCTAAGACAACAATCAAAATTAGGTCTCAGTAGCCCTTTGGTGAGAACATCTGCCACTTGTTGATTTGGGGGATATAGGGGATACAAATGCTCCCATTATCCAGTCTTTCTTTAATGAAGTGTCTGTCAATCTCTACATGTTTGGTTCTGTTATGTTGGACTGGGTTGTTTGCGGTGCTTATTGCAGCTTTATTATCACAAAACAAATTCATTGGAAGATCCCTGTCTTGGTAAAGATCAGTCAGCACCTTATCTAACCAGATTTCTTCACATATCCCTAAACTCATTGTCTTGTACTCAGCTTCAGCACTACTCTTAGCCACCACTCTCTATTTCTTACTTCGCCAGGTGACAAGGTTACCCCAGACAAAGGTGCAATATCGAGAGGTCGACTTTCTATCAACGACAGAGCCTGCCCAATCAGAATCTGTGTATGCTTCAATAGTCCTTTTTTCAGACTTCCTGAACATTAGTCCCTTACCAGGGGTCCCCTTCAAGTACCGAAGAAACGCTCAACTGCATTATATGTTCCTCATAAGGAGCTTGCATAAACTGGCTTACCACGCTTACTGTATATGAAATATCGGGTCTTGTATGGGACAGATAGATCAACTTCCCAATCAACCTCTGGTACCTTTCCTTGCTAACAGGAACTCCGTTGTTTGTAACACCAAGTTTTGCATTATACTCCACCGGTGTGTCAGCAGGTTTACACCCAGTCATGCCTGTTTCTTTGAGCAAGTCAAGTGTATATTTCCTTTGCGATACTGAAATACCTTCTCTGGATCAGGCCACCTCCATTCCCAGGACGTATCTCAGCTTACCAAGGTCTTTAATCTCAAATTCTCTGGCCATTCTCGTTTTAAGCCTCATAATTTCATTCTCATCATCGCCGGACAGAACAATATCATCAACATACACTATGAGGACGACAATCTTCCCGAAGTCGGACCGTTTCGTAAATAGTGTATGATCTGAATGCCCTTGGTTGTATCCCTGTGCTTTAACAAATGTGGTGAATCTATCAAACCAAGCCCTTGGGGACTGTTTCAATCCATATAAGGATTTTTTCAGTCTGCAAACTCTGTGATTAAACTGACTCTCGAATCCAGGAGGAGGGCTCTAGACTTCCTCTTCAAGATCTCCATTAAGGAACGCATTTTTAACGTCCAACTGATGCAGTGCCAATCTTTGTTTACAGCAATTGACAACAAAACCCGAATAGTGCTGAGTTTGGCTACGGGAGAGAATGTTTCAGAGTAATCAACTCCGTAAGTCTGGGCAACCAGTCTGGCCTTATATCGATCAATCGTCCCATCTGATTTGTATTTTACGGTGAATACCGATTTGCACCCAACTGTCTTGTGCCCTTCAGGTAAAGGCACCTGTTCCCATGTACCATTTTTCTCTAGCGCCCTCATTTCTTCCATAACAGCCATTTTCCATTCAAAGTTCTCCATTGTTTCACGAATACTGCTTGGGACCATGATAGTGTCCAAGTTGGTAGTGAAAGCTTTAAATTCGGGAGACATTATTATATGTCATGTAGCTGTGCATAGAATACTTTGCGCATGAACGAGTATCTTTCCTTAGTGCTATTGGAAGATCGAGAGAGGCATCATGATTTTCCACCTCTCTTGATTTCTCAGCATGACTGATCACCTGTAAATCAAGGATTTCAGTAGTATCTTCCACTTCCTTGTCACCAACAGGACTTTTCCTTCTACTGTTATCACTCTCAGCTGTTTCCTCATCTGTCACATATTCTGTATTGCCACCTCCACCTCCTTCATCCTTATCTTCCTGCACTTGTCAGTCTCCATACATATATCAACATCATTAGTTTCAGGAATACACGTACTTGAACCAGATGCAAGGTCTGATTCATGGACCGAAGCCGGCTGATCAACAGGTGGCAACTCTTCCTTTCTTCGATTCTTCCTATAGTAGGTTATCCAAGAAATCTGGTTGGTAAGGAGGACAGGACAGACTTTTGCAGAACTAGGAGAAGGAATCAGGGTGGAATCCCCTAAGGGAATATCATAGGTGGACCAGTTAGGCTCTTCACTTAAGCTCTCCCCCTGAAGATGACTAACGGGGAAGAAAGGTTGGTCTTCAATGAAAGTAATGTCCATGGAGACAATATTTTCGAGAGGACGGATGATAGCATTTATACCCACGTTGGTGAAGAGGGTACCCAACAAAAACACATTTTTGAGTACGAGGGTGGAATTTTGTGCAATTTGGGCCATGGGAGTGGACAAACGCAACACAGCCGAAGACACGGAGGGGTACATCAGAAAGCAGGCGAGTAGTCGGAAAGGATTCTTTGAAAAGGTCCAAGAGATTATGAAAGTCAAGAACACGAGAAGGCATACAGTTGATGAGGTGAGCCGTTGTAAGAATGGCATCCCCCCACAAGTAGGACGGAAGAGTGGCGGACAACATTAAAGACCAGGCAACCTCCATCAGATGGCGATTTTTACGCTCAGCTACTCCATTTTGTTGGGGAGTACAAGCACACGAGCTCTGGTGGACAATTCCCTTAGACACAAGAAAGTCATGGAAAGAGGTGTTAAAGAACTCTCGTCCATTATCACTTCTCAAAATCCCAATCTTGACATGGAACTGGGTTTCAACCATGGTATAAAATTGTTTAAAGGTAGAAAACACCTCAGATTTGTCAGCAAGTAAGAACACCCAAGTGAGGCGTGTGTGGTCGTCTATGAAGGTGATGAACCAACATTTACCAGTAGAGGTAGTAGTCAGTGATGGTCCCCAGACATCACTTGAATGAGGGAGAAGGGACTGGACGGCTTATAAGGTTGAGAACGAAACGAAATACGACTTTGTTAGGCACAAATGCATATATCACAATTTAGAGACACTATATTAATATTGCGGAATAAATGCAGAAATAAATATTTCATATACTGAAAGTTCGGATGTCCTAAACAATAATGCCATAACATAAAGTCATTTTCGGAAGTAGAAAACTTTAAAGACGTAAAACTAGTTCTATGATCCTCCTTAGAAGATTAATATAGCGTCTCCCTAGAAGATTAATACATCGTCAGAAAGGAAGTAGAGCCCTCTATCGTGTCAGGCTGTGCCAATCGTCATCCCCGACTTCTGATCCTGAAATACAATAGAATTTGGTGAGAAAATAGCCTTACAGTTTAGAGACCGATAAATGATTATATGAGATTTTAGGTACATGAAGTGTATCACGTAATACTAAACCATCAAACGGGGAGGTATTCCCTTTCCCTGCAACCGAGGCAAAAGACCCGTCTGCAATTCTGATACATTCATTTCTCGCACTTGGATAGTAAGAAACAAACAACTCTGAAGAATTAGTGAGATGATCTGTGGCCCCTGAATCTACGATCCAGGGTTTCTTGCCATTAATGCTAATAAGGCCAAAAGATGGGAATGTACTTGATTGAGCAATGGCACTCACCCCGACAGCATTCAAATTGGTCTTACTATCGGCTGAGGACTGATGCTGTGTATTCTCAGTAACTGAATCACTTACAAGAGCACACCCGGAGTTTGATCTGTCATGTGACTGTCGTCTCTTACTGTTTGGGGGCCTGCCGTGCAGCTTCCAACATTGGTCCTTCGTATGCCACGGCTTCTTACAATGCTCACAGATAGGTGTGGGCTTTTTATCATTGTCGGAACTGGACGCCTTTGAAACAAAGGCTGATGCATCAATGGAGGCTGTCACAGGATTGTTCATAGCCTATGATCGATCTTCTTCTAGTCGAATCTCTGAACACACCTCTCTGAGAGACGGGGTAGGTCGTTGACCCAATATGCGACTTCGAACACTGTCAAATTTTGGGTTCAATCCAGCCAAAAACACATAAACCCGATTTGCCTCTTCAAGTTTCAAATACTGTGCCCTATCCTGTGCGCAGTTCCAGACAATCTCCCGGCAAAGATCCATCTCTTGCCAAAGCACTGATAGTTTATTGAAGTAGGAAGTAATGTCAATGGTCCCTTGCTTGCATTCATGGACCTGTTTGTGTAACGTGTACAACTGGGATACGTTCTGTCGTTTCGAGTACAAGTCCCTAGCTGCCTCCCAGATATCTCTAGCAGTTGCTGTATACAATAAGGGTCGGCCAATCTGGGGCTCCATACTGTTAATAAGAACCGACCGTAATAGAGAATCCTCCCCTTTCCAGATTCTTTCTTGAGGATCACCTGGGATAGGTTTCGGAATTTCTCCTATTAGATACCCGAATTTGTGCCTTCCTTCTAAGGCCATTCTAATCGACTGGGACCATGAGAAATAATTCTCCCCATTTAGTTTTTCTTCGAGCAGAAGTCCTGCAGAATTTTTCATTGAACCAGTTAAGTAAGTTGTATTGGGCAAAATAGAGAAAGAGGTTACTGGATTCTCAGAACAAACAGGTTGTTGGGGATTTGTGCCAAACATTGTATCCAGATTTGAAATCTGCTAGTGCAGAGAGGCCAACTATTGTCTCACATCGTCTGAGTAATGGACCGAACTACACGCGGCTGGAAACTAGGCTGCCATTGTTGACTGAACACATGTCGCCGACGGGAAGATGGTCGTCGGCTGAGAGATCGCCGGCAGGTATGAGGATCCCGGCCGGTTGTGCTGCTCGAGGTGGCTGTCGGTCTGCCGCTAGTCAAACTTGCCTAGGGCAGAATCGGGAAGGTCCAGATCTCCTTGTCGGATGGGTGGGTTCGCGGAATCTGAAGCGAAAAACCTAGGGTATGCCGGTGCGGTCATTGAATGTTTGCAGGTCGAAGTCGAAACCCTAGGGCACACCGGATGGATGGATGCACGCCCAGCCTGTTCGTCGAATGTTTGCAGGTCGAAGGCGCGATCGGACGCGGACGAAGGGATTCTGTCTGCCGAGGGGTTGCTGCGGATGCGGACGTCCTCGATCGGAGCCAGATCTGATCCGGTTCGTGGTGGATCTGAGGGGTTGTTGCGGCCATACCCGATCTGAGTCGGATCCGTCGACGGCGGCGTGAGACAAGGCAGATTGGATCTGTTTGCGTATTCTTCAGATCTGTCCATGTGCGGCGTGAGCATCCGGCTAGATTCCGTTAGGTGAGGTGGCTCTCATTGACGGCGGCTCTCTGTTGACTGCAACTGGACGGCAAAGATTAATTCCGGTAAAGCAGCTTGAAAACACTCCTTCACAGCGGCCCGAATAGCAATTTTCATATCAAAACTCGAAGATCCACCATCTGAAGGCGACTGTGGATGGTTCTCTTTCATAATGGCTAGGGTTTTGTCCCCTTGCTCTGATACCATGATGAAAATAAGAAAGGGGAGAAACCAACACACAATTTACGTGGAAACCCTAGAACAGGGAGAAAAACCACGATACAGATCTTTTCTTTTATTTTTTAATTGATACCCTGAATACAAGATAACAGGGTGAATAAATAGACAGTAGAGAGCCCTAGGGTGAGAGACAATTACAAAAATACCCCTAGGGTAAAAATCCTATTTTCGACATATACTAGTCACCAGCTAATACACAGAAAACTTTAAGATAACCTCAAAGTACACGGAAAGCATATATATGCATAACAGACTGACTCAATGACTAAGGGGGAGAATTACCAGTTTTACCCCTCCTAACAAATCTATTAATTATTGGGGGCCTAACACCAAGCCCCAGTACTCGACTTAGTTATTCAGCCCTTTGGAAGTTTCAGGTATCAAAGAAAATGAGGTAACCAAAGAATTTATCATATGGGGAAAATTAATGCTTTTAGTAGAGTCCCGGATCATTGGATTAGTCCAATTTTTTCTTTTATGAAACAGACAACAATTTTCATTGATGAAATGAAAAGAATGAAAAGAGACTAATGCTTGACTTACAAGAAATTATGAAATAACAAGAATTAGGGATCAACAAGTGCACCTGACTATCTCAACAAGGTTGACACACCCATAGTACCCTCATCACATCCCAAAACAAAATATGACAATTACAATAGAAAACTGTGTCTTACAAACATAATTACATAGATTAAATGAAAGCATTCCAATTAAGACAAATATCTCGAACAGAGTTTGAATGAATAACTACTATTTAGTTAGCTGAGTTGACTTGAGAGGCGGATTATTAGAATAATATCTTGATTTTGTTTTACTTCTGTTGTCCACGTGCATTTCTTTGTCTACATATTTTTGGCACAATTGCTCCTTTTATTGGAGTCCTCTAATAAGCTCAGTCAAAGCGCAGGAGAATATCTTGATCACCCCCACCCCACCACGTTCTTTTAAGCTGTCAGGAAGGTGATGCAATTCATGCAACTGCCACAGTGGCAGTTTACAGTGTAATATAATGTGTGAACTCTCCGATACATATATATATATAAAAAAAAAACTGTATAAATGTATAAATCATAAGTAAAACTGCACTAGCTCACTATAGAGACAATATGCATTCTTTTGATGATGTTTTCATTGGTTCCTCATATGTTAGGCTTGTTCTTGTTTGACTGAGTTATCAACTTCTGATGTTTAGGTCAGCATTCAAAAGATCCTTGTCAGATGGAAATATTCTTCACGAAAATTGCTCACCAGTGTTATCTACAGATAGAAAGCTTGAAAAACATTCAAACTCTGTATTGTCCAAACAATCACGAGGTAGCGAGGTTCTTTCAGAATCTTCTCCAGAAATATCCACTTCTGGAAGTGATATAGCATTGTCAAGGTTTGATACCACCATCTCTATCATTGTGAATTTTGTAGCTCCTTTCTCTCGTAGTTCATGCAACAGTTCTTACCAGCAAGTTAGACGTGTCTTCATTAAACAAGAGCCAGAGAGTTAAGAAAACCACATGTGCTGAGTACCCATCTGCATTTGTTTTTCATGATTATATTTATAATATCAACTCTTTGTGGTGGTTGTATCCGGCATTTTATAGGAGGCATATTTTTTTTTTTTCTTTTTTTTTTTTAAGTTTGTTTTTGGATTCTGTAGACGAAGCCTGTTAGGTTGGAAGTTGTAGAAATTATGTGTCGTCTGTTATGTAGTTCTGCCATTTGTGATTTTGCTTTCCGTACCAATGGGGCTAACAAATGGTAGGTTTGGATAATCAAACGGAAGCCTAGTTGTGTTTGTTTAGATAGATTTTTCTGCAGGAATATGGTAAGAATTCTTGGAAATGAAGACAAGTGTCGTATTTTGTAGAATTTGTTACGGGAAATGTTATAAAACATAGGCACCTTTTTATTTCCTCCAAAGCTGTTCCACCCCAATTCGATTGTTCTTCATATCCAACTGGTTAATCCTACTAACTGGTTATCTTTTAGGCAGTGTTGTTTCTAATGATAACTGAATGGTGTTTGTCGAATGTCTCGAGGTAGGTATACTCCCTCAATGCCTCAGAGGCGGCTTTTTGGGTCCATTCAAAGGGAAAGATGCCTTGAAGGTGACCATATTTTCTTTTCCGAAGGGGACGCTATGAGTTGCTCAAACTTTGTTGACCTGGACTGGCTTTCATCCTCTGGGAATTCATGTGAGGAGGAGCCGTTTGAGAGGTAATTACAACACTGTTGAATAGTTTATTACTATAATATCCAAGAACATTCTACGCTTACAAGAATAATTTACGTGTCAAAAGATCTTGATTTACGATTTATGAAGACTTCAAATAACTGGATGGCTATACTTTTCTTTTACTCGTATTCTTTGGGGATTTTGAGGATAATTTTTTCTTTTAATTATGCTCTTGGCCTAGCACTAGGTCCTTGCATTTCTGAATTATGATGAGTGAACTCAACTGCTCTTCGCCTATCATGATTTTAGGTCTTTGGGCTTCAACTCTCCAATTGCTAGAGATTCATCTGAAAATGTTGTCACTGGAGAATCAACTCCTTCCATGAGTGAATATGGTTCGAGCATGAAGGTCAGTTATGTTTCTGTCCTTGGTCTCCTTTTACATGTTTGGAACTGCCCATTTACATTCGTATAATTATTTTGGGGCAAATATCAATTTATATCCTTGAATTTTGGTGTTATATCAACTTGAATCTTAAACTAGTAGTGTTGTGTCAATTTAAACCTTTAACTTTGGGGGTTTACTAATTTAAACCCCAAATTAATAATTGTATCAATTTAAACCCTGAATTTTCATGAGTATATCACTTTAAACTCTGAACCTTAATAAGTATATCAATTTAAACTTTAAACCCTTTGTAAGTGTATCCAAATAAAACATGATGGAGAGTTGACACACTTTGAAACTTCAAGGTCTAAATTGATACAGTTATGAAAGTTTAGAGTTTAAATTGATACAATTATTAGTTTGGGATTTAAATTGGTACATTTATGAAAGTTCAAGGTTTAAATTGATACAATTATTAATTTAGGTTTAAATCGATACTATCTCTAAAGTTCAGGGATATAAATTGGTGTAATGATTATGCCACTTTG
>NW_028326511.1:0-29000 GCF_027475165.1 Benincasa hispida
AGACTTTGCTTTTACAAAGGGACACATATATGAACTACAGCAGACCCTTAAGCACAACAACAAGTGTAGGTTGGAGCCAAAATCTAAGCTCATTTAACCCCAAAAACATCATCAAAACAGCAACCACAACACTTCATTCTGTAATCTTCCAAAACTGGCAAAGAATTTGGATTCTTTTCCTTTGGGGCTCAACAATGGCAGCTCTATTCACATGGAAATTCCTTCAATACAAAAACAAAGCAGCATTTGACATAATGGGGTATTGCCTTCCGACGGCGAAAGGCGCCGCCGAGACCCTAAAGCTCAACATGGCCTTAATCCTCCTCCCCGTCTGCCGCAACACTCTCACTTGGCTACGATCAACCGCAGCGAGATCAATCGTCCCATTCGACGACAACATCAATTTTCACAAGCTAATTGCGTGTTTCATAGCAATTGGAATCGCCGTCCATGGCGGGGTTCATTTGGCGTGTGACTTCCTGAGATTGGTGAATTCTTCGCCGGAGGAATTTGAAGCGATATCGAGTGATTTTCACAACAAGAAGCCAAGTTATAAGGAGCTATTGATGAGCGTTGAAGGGGTAACAGGGATTGTGATGGTGGTTTTGATGGGGATTTCATTTACACTTGCTACTCGTCGTTTTAGAAGGAATGTTGTGAGATTGCCTCGGTTGTTCAACAGATTGGCAGGGTTTAATGCCTTTTGGTACTCCCATCATCTTATGGGATTTGTCTACCTTTTGCTTCTTGTTCATGGCACTTTCTTGTTTCTGGCTCATAATTGGACTCAAAAAACGGTAACCCAAATCCTTATAATTCTCTTCTCCTTTCCTAATTATTTGGCTTTTGTAAATTAAGGATATGTTTGGATTCATCAGAGAAAAAAATATATATATTTTTTAGAAAAGTCACTTTTATTTAAACTCTTTTCATAAGAAAACGTTTAGAATACTCTTTGAAAATATTTCAAAAGATATTTTGAATAATTTTCATACACTTCAATTTTTCTTTCAAAATTAAACACTTGAAAAGTTAAAACAAACATACCCTAAGTTTATACATACTACCATTTGTGAGTTTCTTTGTTTTCTATTTAATATTATTATTGAAATTTAGCTAGGAATTCAAATTCTATCCTAAGAAAGATGAAAAACCACCATTTTCAAAAACAAAAAATAAAAAACCAAATGATTATCAAATAAAATTTCATCCGGTCTTTTGTGTTTTTGGTTTTGGTGCAATGGAGTGAAACAAGGATAAATTTTTGGTGTTAGACTTGGGTGTATATTTCTTTCCCTTTGCTGCTGTATCTTGGGGAGAGGAGCCTCAGAGCCTGCAGATCAGAGTATTACTCTGTTGAGATATTGAAGGTAATGTACTACTATCTTTCATTTTCTTATTTATCATTTTATTTATTTATTATTATTATTATTATTATTTATTTTTTTTTTTTTGTATCTATGTAGTTAAAATTTGCCATGCCTGGTTGACATCCACATTAACTTGGATTGACTTTCTTAGTTTAAAATTTACTCGAGATTGCCAACAAGAGCGTAGCTCAACTGACATAGTGTCTAGAATAGAGATTCTATTGACGGTATTTGTTAGAGACAACGGATCTTCAGATATTATCCACTTTAGGCAAAAACCCTCATACCTTTACTTTTGGTTTCAAGACATCAAACCATCGGAGATAGTTGTATTTTCTTATAAACTCATGATCATCCCTATATCTAGCCACTACGAGACTTTGATTGCATTTTCAACAGTATTATTTATGAATTTCGTGTGATCGACATAACATGGAATGTGTTCAACTTAATGAGATTATTCGAATATAGTTTAGTGGGTAAGACAGTTGTTACTATTCCGAACAGGTTTCAGTACTACCAGGGAATGTGTTCAGCTTGGTGATGTTAAAGCCTCGTGGGTTCAAATACAGAAGTGGACAGTACATATTCCTTCAATGTCCTTCAATTTCCCAGTTTGAATGGTAAGTTTTAAGAACTCCAAATCTTTTTGCTTCAAGAAAGGAAGGGGAAAAAAAGAAGAAAAAAAAGAAAAAAAGAAAAAAATGCATAACATTGAAAACAAACCTGCTCAGGCACCCATTTTCTATAACTTCAGCACCAGGAGATGAGTACTTGAGTGTGCATATTAGGACAGTTGGGGATTGGACAAGAGAACTCAAGTGTGTCTTTACTAACCATGTCAACTCCAAACCTGTTCTTGGTAGAGCCAAATTGGGTCATTTGGTCAACATGGAAAGAAAAAGGTATTGTGTGTTCTCCTCTCTTTTCGGTTTTGTATCTATTTAGTTTATATCTACTTTTGAGACTTTTTGACGTTTCGTTCAGCCAGCCGAGATTGTTGGTGGACGGGCCATATGGAGCACCTGCGCAGGACTATCAAAACTACGATGTGCTTCTCCTCGTCGGACTTGGAATTGGAGCCACCCCTTTTGTTAGTATCCTCAAGGATCTTCTCAACAACTCCAAAACCATTGAAGAACAAACGCCAACGGTAAATTAATTACTTATTTGTAGGGGAAAACATGGAAACTATAACTTATATATTAAAGTTTCTAAAAACGTGTTATAGTTTTTAGAATGTGGCTAAGAATCAATGGTAAAAATTACAGAAAAGAAAAGAAATTGCCAGAAAACAAGCACCGTTTTCAAAAATTTTAAAAATAAGAAAACTAAAAATGAAATAGTAATAAAACGGAGCTAAAGTTTTCAGGTTTTCTTATGAATATTATAGGAATCAACAACAGAAACAAGCAGATCAGAAGACAGCTTTGGATCTTTAAACACGACACCGGGTGGAAAGAGGAAGTTGCAGAGCAGAACGGGGATGGGGATGGGACAGGCACAAGCGTACTTCTATTGGGTGACGAGAGAGGCTAGTTCCTTGGAGTGGTTTAAAGGGGTGATGGATGAAGTAGCAGAGATGGACAAGAAAGTAAGTAAACTTAAAACTAAAACAAGGACCTTAAATCCATGGAATGCTTTTAGAAGAAGAAATAAAGATCATGTAATTCAAGTAGTGAAATGAATAAATAAATGAATGAATCAGGGCCAAATTGAACTCCATACCTACTTGACGAGTGTGTACGAAGAAAGTGATGCAAGGAGCACGTTGATCAAAATGGTCCAAGCTTTGAACCATGCCAAGCATGGCGTCGACATTCTCTCTGGCACACGAGTAAGTAACTACGCTATCTTTCGACTCTTTCATTCATTTTCATTTCTTAAATATCCTAGTTCTGGTAACTTTATTACTTATAAACTTAAGATTTTAAATTTAAAATTTAGAGATTATTAATGCAATGGCGATGCAGGCAAGGACTCATTTTGCGAGGCCCGAGTGGAAGGAGGTGTTCGGGCGAATAGCGTCGAAGCACGCTTACAAGACAGTGGGAGTGTTCTACTGTGGAATGCCAATGCTGGCAAAAGAGCTCAAGAGGCTATCACTAGAATTTACTCGCAAGACTGCAACTAGATTTGAGTTCCATAAAGAATATTTCTGATTTACTTTGTCAATAAACTAAACTTCTAAGGGAGGGAAATCAAATTTGAATGCTTATATAATATAATTATAGATAGATATAGATTCAAATACCTTATATTATACAAGATTGATGTACATTTTTTTTTAACAATATAACAATATCAAATAAGTAAATGAAAATAACATGCAATTTTTTAGCCACAAGCCGAATGTAATGTTTATTACCTTTTTTTGAGATTGATGTGGTTCAATTCCTGATGCTACATTTTTTGTACTTAAAAAATATTTTGGCCAAGATGATCTAATATAGTCGATACAGATCTATAAGAGAAAAATTATAAAGTATATTAAATATACAACCAATGATTATTGGTGTAGCTTTAATGTATCATTCATATTTAGTAATTTTCCATTTAGATCATAAATAGAGTTGTTTTCATCAATTGAAGGTTAAGTTTGTTCTAAAACTTAATTAGAGCTAAAAACATAATTAACATTTCTAATAAGTCGTAGGTTATTCTAAAACTTGTACTATTATATTCTCAAGAAAGAAAATGCTATATAGTAAAGGATATATTTGTGAAATATAACTCATAATTTAGACTAATTTAACTCGAATTCAAATCTGTTACAACAATGACCTACCTCATCTTTTTTGTAAACTCAAAAATCAAGCCTAGGATTTAAAGAGGTACTAATTTGTAAATCCAAATATTAAGTACACTTAAGATTTCTCAATCCAAGCTTCATTAGTCTAAGTTATTAATGTGAAAAGTTTGCTTGTTTAATTTAGGGATTTTTTTTTTATCCGTGAGTATCTGGACCAGTTTAAGTGCACCTCGATTAATCTCACGGGATAACCCATTTGACCCTATAACATTTGAGTGTCTTATGTCTTAGATAGGTGGCCACCATAGATTGAATCCACAATCATAATTTAGGGAAGATAAAGTATTGAATATGTGGACTTGTATAGTTATTTATCAAGAAAATTGATAAAGAAATGTGATTCATCCAGAACATTACAGCTATGAAAAGATTGCAAAAGAGAGAAGGTAGAAAGCATCAAATCTTGAAATTGATTTGGAATTCTCAATGTGTCAATCCTCAAAAGAACAGACTGTTGGGAATGGATATATTACATAGGTTTATTCAAACACAACTAAGGATATTAAATTTTGAAAAATGACATCCTAAATCGTATCGAAAGAACACCTTAACAATGACTCAGAATAATGTACAATAATACAAGATTAAGACTAATTATATAAAAGAATGAGACACAGCTATGGAACAATTTTAATTTTAAATTCCAAGTCAAAACTCTTAATCAAATAGTCTTATGATTGAATAGCTATTTGATGAAATAATTGAGGTGCAAATAGTCCAATAAATGTTTTTATAAAGCAATTAACTTCTCAACTAGAGGGACCCAAAAAAATATGTTTTGAATGGGCCAACAATTTATGTTGTATGGATAAGAAGACCTATGTGGAGTTGGCATTAGTTGACTTAGTAGAATAATGGGGTGATTGTTAACATACATTGACTACAAGAAGTTGCCATATATTTTCAAAATGAGTTCAATATTTTATTTTTAATACAATTAGACCAATTAGAAATTAATTTCAAGTCGAAGTGAGTTTGACTCAACGGTAGTTGGTATGACCTTTTATCCTAGAAACCAATTAATTTTCAAGACCCTGAGAACCAAACATTTCATTTTTGAGATCTCACGGACTACATAAAAACTAACTTCAATTTTCAAGGACCAAAAACATTTGTTTTGAAATGGAAACTTAAGGATTAAATAAAAACAAAATTTAAATACTTGAAAAAAAGTGTATTTTATTCTTGCATGGAAGTTAAATGGTGTTTGCATAATTCATAAAGGGTTTTTTTGTACGGATCGCCTCATTTGGGAGACCCAAATGAAAAATAACCTCCTATAGAGAAAATAATGGAAAGTGGTCTTTTGCTTACGTCATAAGCATGTGATTTTACCGATTCGTCCCTGAGATGCACCCCTCGCACCTGCCGATACAAATTTACTCGATCCTCGATGGTTCATCACACATTCTTCGATGCACGATCACTCAATACCCAACTTCATGGTCACTCGATATGGATGCAATCGACATGTGTATACCCGATCATATCAATGTCATACTCGATGCTCGATTACTTTATACTCAATTATTTTGAATTATCCATGTCACTCGATACAGAACCTGCTCTGTAGTTAATTCTCATATACGAACATACACAAATTGGGAAATTTTCTTACCATATACATGGTAAATTTCAAATTGATTTCTTGAAATGTGAAGTAATTTTTTTTATTAACTAAGAATAAACAGAACTGAAACACAGTAGAGAAAATCGGGATCACTTTCCCTTCAAAAAACACACTTTACAAAACCTTTTTTTCTTGATGGAGATCAAGTTATAAAGGCATTGAGATCTCACTATATTGTCTCACACCTTAAGTAAGTAAATGTGCATTTTCCTACTCATTTTTTTTTTTACTTTTTCGATGATGTGCGAGACATACAAACGTAGAAAAGAGGACAAGTAAATGTGAGTTTGTGAGTATGCACTGATACATGCAAATAGCTCCCAGTGGAGCGAGGATGAGAGGAGAGAGCTATGAAACAGTAAGCATCAAGTTGAGAATACCGAGTATCGAGTGATGAGAATCGAGTAGCAAGTAGCGAGTATTTAACAGTTACCCATTTTCCTAAATGCTCACTTTCTGAATTGTTTTTCTTGAAATATGGATAAGTATATATTCTTACTTATGGTGGTATATGAGACAATGCTATACTGGAGGCTGTTTGAAGGGTTTGCTAGTTCCAAGCACATTGACCTACAATGAGCTGTTAAATCTTGTATATGATATGATGCAAGTTAGTTTGACAGAGTTCAAGATTATAATGAGGGTGAAATATAAGATGGATATTGATTCTCCTCTAGTATGCTTAATGGATGATGTTATATTAAATTTCTCCTCTCAGAGTACGACCGTACTAGACTACAGGTATTTGTAAGTCTTGAGAAAATCGAAGAAATTTATCACGGGGCAACATTTGATTACCCAGAGAGATCAGACTAACCCATGTGTGAAGGTGATGTAAATGAGTATGATGTTTGTCCATTGGGTGTCTCACTAGAAAACGACAACATTGATGTTAATATAGCAAACGTATTGCATCCGAATGTGACAATAGAAGATGTTGGAACATGTGTAAATGAGAATGCGATGATAGAGGAAAAGGCTAGGAATGAAGAACAGATAACCCCGGTTGTTTTAGGGAGTAATCCTTCTGTTGTGAATGAAGAATAGCCAACCCAGGTTTTTTTAGGGAATGGTCCTTCTGTTGTGTATGAAGAATAACCAACTCCAATTTTATCAAATGATTTTTGTCATTTTATTGGGAGTGTGCTCGCCAAATTCCGACCAATGTACCATCTAGTAGTTAGGCCAGAACGAGGGACTTGATTATGCAACCATAGTTGTCTATAAGGTTAGTGGATATAGTTGAAGAAGGTCAAATTTTCTTCAGCGAGAAGGTTAACAACATTGGCCATTAAGAATAACTTTGAGCTATGGGTTAAAAGATCGAACAAAAAATTGTATAGTGTTTGGTGTTTACACAAGACTTGTAAGTGGGTCATTCGAGCAACTAAAATAGACGGATGTGATATTTTCAAGATCATAAAATGACGCCCAATCACACATGCTCAATTGAAGTATTGAATCATGACCACAGGCAAGACAGTGCATTCGTTATTGGTCACCTAATCAAGGAAAAGTTCGGCGTTGGTCGGGGGGACAAACCGCACCATATTATTGAGGATGTACGGCAGTAATACGGTGTCAATATTAGTTATGGCAAGGCATGGCGTGCAAGAGAAACTGCTTTTGCTCTTGCAAAGGGGACGCTAGAGGAATCATATGTCGTCTTGCATGCATATTGTGAGGCTTTGAAGATAGAAAATCCTAGAACTGTATTTGAGATTGAGCTTGAAGAATCAAAATATTTCAAATACGTGTTCATGGTGCTAGGTGCGAGTCTAAGAGGTTTTAAGAGTTGTCGACCTGTGATCATTATAGATGGCACTCATCTAAAGGGTAAGTATAAGGGAACAATAATAGTTGGTGTTGCAATAGATGGTAATAACCAATTGTACCCACTAGCATATGCAATTGTTGATAGTGAGAACGATCGAGCCCTGAAGTGGTTCATGACGAATCTTAAAGCAGCAATTGGAGAATGCCCTAACCTTGTATTCATCTCAGACCGTGGACAGAGTATAGCTAATGTCATTGATATCGTATTCCTCAATTCTTACCACGAACTTTGTACCTTCCATTTGAAAAGGAACGTGGAGAATTACTTTAAAGACAAGGTCGTTAGAAAATTGTTTCACGATGCTTATAGAGCGTATCGAGAATCAGAGTTCAAACGTCATTGGGTCCAAATAGTGAACTACAAAAATGGTTCCCTTGCTACATATTTAGAGGATGCTAGTATTCAATGGTGGGCACGGTGTTACCAGTTTGGGAACCGATATGATAACATGACTAGTAATATTTCCAAATGCTTCAATGCTATTACCAAAGAAGTAAGAGTGTTACCAGCAACTTCATTGCTAGAATACATAAGAGGTATGCTTCAAGGTTGGTCTCATGAGCGGCGAACAATGTGGTCTAATAGTACATCGACACACTTAGTCTATGCGGAGGAAATAATGAGTTTAGAGTGCGAAAAAGCTAGGCGATGTCGAGTGAATCCAATTGATTATTATAGATTTCATGTCAAGGATGGTGGAATAGATGGTATAGCCTTAACACTCGAGAATGTAGTTACAAGTAATTGCAGTGTTTGGAGATTCCGTGTTCGCATGCTATTGTTACAGCTAGAGAGAGCAATATTAATCCATTTACTCTATGCAGCAGATTGTATAGTGATGTAAACCCACTTGGTCATGTATCCGAATGGAAAAAGCCACCAGGGTATACCGAAGTAAAATACTCCCACCGAAAAGAGTGGTATAGGTTGGTAGACGAAGGGTAAATAGGATATCGTCTGCTTGAGAACATGTCACATTAAAGAAATGTGAACGGTGTGACCAATCGGGACATAACAGCAAAAAGTGCAACGAACCACTTAACATGTCCAAACTCAACAAACGGGCAAGGACGACATAGGGGACCCTCCAAACTCTGTATTATAATGTAGATTGTTCATTGTTCATTCTATATCATATAGATTATTCATATGGGACCCTCCAAACTCTGTATTATATAGATTGTTCATTCTGTAATGTAGTAGACGTTCTGATAAATACTCGATACACGATACTCGTTAAGATACACTCGTTACACGATACTCGACAATACTTGATAACATTGACTATATAGATGGTTGATTTATATGTACTATATACTCGGTGCATGTTACACGATACTCGACAATACTCGATAAATATTGACTATATAGATGGTTGATTTACATGTACCATATACTCGGTGTAATGTAGAGATGTTCTAATAAATACTCCATACACAGTCACTTGATACTCGATACTCATTAAGATATACTCGTTACACGACACTCGAAAATACTAGATAAACATTGACTATATAGATGGTTGATTACTATATACTCAGTGCATGTTGCACGATACTCGACAATACTAAAAAAAATTGGTGACTATATAGATGATATAGATTTACAAATAATGTCAAAATTTATATGGAAAGCCCTAATAAAAATAATGTCAGATTTACAAATAATGTCAAAATTCATATAGATGGTATAAAAATTCACATAAATAATGTCAAAATAATGTGAAAAGTTACATAGAAAAATTGATCTACCCTAATAAAAAAATTGATCTACCCATAACTCAGCACCATACTACAACCTGAAATCACGCATCTTATCTTGTCATAAGCTCTCCATACTCGACTGATCACCAAGTACTCAAAGTACTTGAGACTGAATATCCCATAATCCAATATATTCCTCTACAGGGCACTTGTATTGATACAACTCAGCTTCCAAGAACTGGGTGCAAGGTCGGGCTTTGTATCATATAGGCCGTAGAATTATGCCAGTGAAGGGAGAGTAAAGCATAGGGGCACCAAGAATTTTAGCAGATCTTTTGCTGTCATACAAAAGGATGCGTCTGATATTCATGTCCATGACCAACAAAAACCAATGCTGCTTGCAGTTAACTGGGCTATAGATGTAATCGACATTTGTCCATTCGGGTTGATGTTCAGGTACCAGTCCAGCACGTAATCGACATACATGTGCTCTTTCTCCCATACTTTAGTAACTTCTTCCATGGTTTTTCCACGTATGGCCTCGAACAAGCTATCTAGACCTTAGAGGTTTAAGTGACTCTGCAAAATGGATAACAATAAGTTCAAGTATATATCAATAATGCAATATTGTACATTAAAATTTAAACCCTCTATAATACATATCAATATGCCATGTGGCATGTCGTGAACCAATGAACACATATCTCCAGCCAGCTAATAAACTTTCGTCAGAGAAACATGAATAAAGAATCGAGAACCTGTAGTTTGCAAGTTAAGTCAAAGAATGGGAATAGTAATTAACAAGTATATAAATGTTAAGAGATGGTAACTTACGTCATTCTCAACCTAATTACTATCACATGTCAGCTCCCAGAACAACTCTTTCATCGTGCAATTCATCCTAAATAGAACTTCATTCCCCAACCCGTGAGGCCTCATGTCCACGCTGTTCAACCAGACCATGAACTCATTCATCAAGTCTTCTGGAATAGCGTGTGGCAGGTCATAGGGGATGATGTCAATCGGACGTTCACCGAGCTGAATATATTTTTGCTTTTTTTCAGTTGCCTTACTGTGTCAACTAGAGGGGTGTACAGTTGTGTTGGCTTCCTCTTCCTGCTTGTCTGTCTCTGTTCCCCCTCATAGTTCACAGGCTTCGTTGAAGGTGGAGGAATGAGGTTCTAAATCTCGATGGCTGATGGAGGAATGGGGTCACATGACTCAGGCTCCATTGTGTTGGTCTTGGTGGCGGGTGGAGGAATGGGGTCCTGGAACTCTGGGTCATGGGACTCAGCAACTGTTAGAGGGGTTCGGTCACAGGTCTCGATGGAATGTTGAGGAATGGGGTCAATAGTCTTGGTGGACTCCATGCATAAACCTTATGATGTTAGGTCAAACACAACACGATATAGATTTATATTAGAATAAGTTTAAGATGATATTACTTACCTAACACAATGATCGCAGTAGGCTGGTGATTGTTTGTACTTTAGCTTGAAGGACACTCAAGTCAGACTTCACATTTTTCAAGTCTAACTGTACATCATCCAATTTACGCTCCATCGTAGCCATTTTCTGATCTATGTCATGGAGCGATTTGCAAATGCCCATACCCCTTATGGGCTCAGAATGCATTATATTCAATCGAGGCGACCCTCGCTCCTCAGTTGAGGGTACATGCTCGTCAGTAGGGAGCTTGCGAGACTCGTTATGAAGAGGGTGAATCTCGCGCTCATCGGTAGAGAGCTGGTCAGATTGATGCTCATCGAGTTCTGGCTCATGGATGTGATGCTCGTGACTCTCGTAGTCATTGAAGTGGCTACAAGCATCCTCATCATGGTGTGATCTATGTGTCTCTGAGAATGTCATCTCGGCATCAATGCACTCGTATACGGGTCGTTCATCGACCCTAGTGTCCCTATACCACCTCTCCCTATCGGACATGATCAATGGTGTGGGTGTGATCCTTGTCTATACAAAACAACGAACAATTTGTTAGTTATATATGTCATTCACCTTAAATCCATGTAGATTGTGATTTAATACACTAACCTCGATGGACTCAAACACGTCTCGCACTATTGTTTTGGTTGGGAGTGAGTATGTACACTCCTACCTTAGGAATCGAGGTACGGCATGTCCATTGAGTCGGGTTGCAACTTTTTCGACAACCATTGAAATGCTCTCATATGCCCACACCTACCATAATTCATAAACGATTATAAGACAAGCATAAGTAGTAAGTAACATTAACACTAAAATTAGTAGATCTCCTATGGCCAATAAATGGATATTACCTGAAAATGATAAGGAAACCCCGGTAGGTTGTACTTGACGATGTAGTTTTTATTGATCTTGGACCTTTTTTGTAGTTCTCAGACTTGCCACTCCATTCTCTTTGTAGTCCAAGTAAGGTCCTCTCCCACAAAACATTTCCCCAATCCATGGAGTTGAAGTAATCTAAATCCTCCACGTCAATTAATAAGGTCTTGTCGACATTGGCCCTCGTCCTCTCTCTTCCAATCATAGGCAATTCAGTGTAGTAGACCAATGTCATCTTTATAACATCCATATCATTCTCAAACTCCATCTACTTGTACATTGTCTCTAAGGTACCAATATGGATGTTCGTTGCGAAGTCATTCCCCAAGTACCTATTACGTAGAGATTCAGTTCCTTCAGCCCTTCTCTTAACTACTGATTGGGTGACCGCCACAATCCCATCACTAATAGGAAGCCTTCTTTGATGAATGTTATAACTGTACCATTTAAATCGAATGTCATTGAATCTTTCCAATGGTCTTCAACCTCCCTTAATAGAATGTAATAGACCAATGGACTGTTGAAGGTAATGTCCATGTCCACAAATGGCTC
This sequence comes from Benincasa hispida, assembly GCF_027475165.1. Taxonomy (NCBI): domain Eukaryota; kingdom Viridiplantae; phylum Streptophyta; class Magnoliopsida; order Cucurbitales; family Cucurbitaceae; genus Benincasa; species Benincasa hispida. Next base: position 12,227 of record NW_028326511.1, read on the forward strand.
AAATATAGTCTTCCTGAAGAGGGCAAGCTAAGTGGGAGTAAGCTTCTCTTTCACAATCTTGTTAGTCGTCCCAATGTGAGAGGATAGGCTGGTCGCTTGGCCTGGGAAACGATCATGAGAAGAAATCTTGAATTGTCTAGTCATACTGCACAGAATAACAAAAAACAGAGAAAAATAAGAATTCTGTTCAATACTCGATACATAATGCACGTTCCTTGATGCACTATACAAGATACTCGATTTCTCGATACTCGATACATGTTACATGGTGTCCCTTACTCACTAAATTACAAGTGACTTAGATGGTCGATTGTTAAGCATTCAGTTTGATTTTCTACCTTCATGCATTATCCAACTCAAACCCTAAACTCCAGACGGTTCGAAATAACAAAAATTTGAAAACTGAAACGAAACAAACTCGAAATCCAGCCAAACATACAAGATATGAAAACAAAAATGAAAATTGTGTCGGTCGAGTATCATGTAACATGGAAGCGCACATCGAGGAACACAATGCTAAGATAGTGAGTTTTGAGTGAATGATACCAAAATACAAAAAACGAGAAGAATGTTCCCTGATGATAGTCGAGTTAAACTACACACAAGGAGAAGAATGTTACCTGATGTAGAGATAGTGAAGTTTCGAGTGTAGAGGTGTTGTCGTTGAAGGATATACAATCGGGTGAACAAAGAGAATACTCTGAGTTGTGGGAAATGGTAAAAGAATGAACTTCAAATGCCTTCAAATGGGTTTTGAATTCAAAATAATCGATAAAGTAATCGAGCATCAAGTATGACATTGATATGATCAAGTATACACGTGTCGCTTGCAGCCGTATTGAGTGACCATGAAACTAGGTATCGAGTGACCGTGCATTGAGAAACACATGTCGAACCAGTGAGGATAACATGAGGGATGGATGCATCTAAGGACAAATCGGTAAAATCACATGCTTATGACGTAAGCAGAAGACCACTTTCCATTACACCCAAATGAGGCCATCTGTACCTATTTGATAACAATTCATGCCAAATTTGATAACTCGTTGACTTTTTAATTTTTAAAATAAAGTTAATAAACACTTCTTCCATAAATTTCTATATTTTGTTGTCCACCTTCTACTAATGTTTTAAATAACCAATCCTCAATTTAAAAAATTAAAAAAAAAAAAAAAAGTTGAAAAAGTAGTTTTCAAAAATTCATTTTTGTTTTTACAATTTGACTAAGAATTAAAGTATTTTCTTAGCTTATGTGAAAATCATAATTAAGAACAACAAACATAAATTTAAAAAACAACAAACTAAAAATGAAATTACTAAACAGTTCGTGATTATTAAAAGTTAAGCTTATCCTATTAATTTCTTTATTTTGTTATCTATTTTTAAGGAGTATTTTAAAACACTAAGCCCAAGTTTTAAAATCCTAAACATAGATATTCAAAATTTGTTTTAGAAATTTAGCTAAGAATTCACACATTTAGTTTGAAAAGGTGAAAATCACAATAAAAAAGTTCTAAGAAACCTAACACAATTTTCAAAAACCAAGTAGTTATCAAGCGGAGCTTTAAATTTCGGTTATTCCTAGTTTGTCTTTCATAGAAAGTAGAAACTTCTATGTAACAATGGAATCCTTGAAACTTACAACTAATGAATAAGTTATACAATGATTTCAATTCTTAATATCAACCTAACCACAATTCTTAAAAACATATGTACTAGGAGCTTATACTGCAAAAGGGGACAAACTACATGAGATAATAAAATTATTACAGCAATTGGTCAATCTACCATAAAAAAAGAGAAAAGGTTTGTTGGTTTTTGAACTTTATAATTTCAATACAATGGAAGGGGGCTAAGCATTTGGTTGCATTTCCTAATTGAGTAATAACTCAGCAATTCATTTCTATCAATTAAAAACAATGAAACTGGCACAGCAGAACAAGGGGATGGAGGATGGATATATCAATCATCTTTCAATCTCCTTAGTAGCTTGGAAACCCATCGATTAACACATCGCTTTAACGAATAACCAACCACCACCCCGGCAACAAAGCAAACAGCACATAGCTTTGAACAAGTCCAGATTGATACTACTTGCCTGTTCTCATAACGGTCACATTAATCATATTAGAACGAATGAGGGAATACTGAACTTTTATAGTTTCTACTTAATTCATACGATAAGAAAAAAAAATCACATAATTTCCCAACATAAAGTCTCCTAATCCTTCCTTTTGTTTTGATAAGGAAGACCGTCTAGAAAGGCCACATCCAAGAAAACAAACAAAAAAACAAAAAACGAAAAACGAAAAACGAAGACGCTACAGCCCACAAACACACACAACATTATAGTTGTTACAGAATTAAAAATAAATGACAGTAAAAAAAAAACGAAGATTTTCTTTAATGTTCTTACGCGCACACGGAGCAATGCACTAGAGCAAATATTTTCAAAGCTCGTGTGCACTAAAGCGAATCTCTTATGCTTAAGTGTGAAGTGGAAAAAAAAAGGTGTGGCGGGCCTTTGCATAATAGAAGTGGGGTGAAAATATCTAAAATGCTGATCTCCAAGACTCATAAGAGACCTAGAGCCCAATGACAGTCAATGGGCCAAGCCCAAGCCAAAGTCAAAGACAACCCAATTGTCGAAGTCATGCCCACCCATGAAGATCAACCTAACGCAAAGTAGGACAACCCCCACGGGTCAACCACCAACCAAGATCTTATTGCATCGAACGCACGACCATTCAAGATCTATAACACCCCAAGAATCTTGGTGGGATGTCGATTGGCTCTGTCTGTTGTTACAAACTAAAACCTTAAGACAATGCGTCCAAAAGTCTGCAAAAATACGATACTATATCGTCTAAGTTATTCACAAACTCAATATTAACTTCTTTTTTTTTTTTTTTTCCATTGAAGCAACTTCCGTTGAGTAAAAATGAAAGAATATACGAGCATAAAAAGAAAAACAAAATGCACAAAAGGAGACTTAAAAGAAGGGGCTTCAACCTATATAGTAATTACTAAAAAAAATTTCGAAATCAAATCCTAGAGGAAAACATGAAATCTAAGGGGCCTAACATCGTTAGGATCATTTCTCAACCCTCTAAACGCTTGATTATTCCACTTGTCCCAAGATCCCACAAAATAACACACACCCCTAATATGATCTGTCTAGGGTTTTCATTAGGAGGATATTTAAAATCTTGCTATTAGGTTGTTTGAGGAGTTGATGAACAGAATTTTGGCTGAGTGCTTTCTCTTTCAAGTTTAGCCAAGGAGCTTCTTGAATTTTGCAATTCCTATATTAAGTTGCATGCTAAGAACTTTCTGTAAAACCTCCCATTGTATTTACCTATAAGAGGAGGGGCAAAAAGGGAAACTCACACAAAGAAACAGTTAAGGGGATAGTGGGAGATGAAGATATGGTTTCAACAAGTAAAATAGAAGAGGAGGCCGTTGTAGGAGGGACCACGGGAGGATGGACAAAATGGGGAAGGCTGGAATGAAGGAGGCAGGAAGAATTTAGTGAGAAAAGGGGAGATTCGATCTTCATGGAGGGATTTCCAGCATCTCTCGAATACCAAGTTGGATTGTTTTAGTTTTATTAATTTTCTGAGTATTTACTGCATCTTTTCCTTCTGTTTTTGATTGGGACCCTTTTGAATCTTGTTGCTGATAAGGAAGGATTTATTCAATAAGAAGATCGTGCTATTTGATTTGTTCTCTGTCTTGTTTTTCCTATTACACTTGTTTTTCTCGATCGGAAGCTGGTTAGAAAGGTATTCTAGAGTAGGGGCCTAACACTTTCAAGTGGGATTGATCATCCTATTTGTGGAGTGTTTAAATCTTGAGCCAAAAAACTTGTTCTTTGTCTCAAAAGCTTTGGTCTTAAGGTAATCCGTGTCTAACCCAATTCTTAGGTTGAAATTGAATCAATTTGGGGGTTATAGTGATTGAAAATTAGGGGTTCTCATATCGAAAGAGTTTCTAATTCCAATTCATTAGAATTTTTGTATCACCCCCACAAGAGAGAACAACCCTTCTCATGAAAAGGCGAACAAAGGAGTAACTCCCTAATCATATCACTAAGCTTAGCACCACACCAGTGTACAATTTACTAGGTTTGCGAACATAGTTTGATTCCTGCTATACATATTCATCGTTGAACTAGATTTTGGTATAACAATAATCATTCTTGTGCTTTACTAAGAATTATGCATTTGTTATCATGAGCAAAAATTATCAAATGATAAACAAAGACGAATTAGAAACTTTTATCTAGAGCGTCCAAGTGTGTGTGGCTTAGCACCACACCAGTGTAATGTTTACTAGCTTTGCAGTTCATAATTTGATTTGTGCTATACATATTCACCAGAACTAGATTTCGATATCAAGAATTGATGCCATTTGTGGAAATCATTCCTCTGCTTTACAAAGAATTGCACATCTGTTATAAATCAAACTATAAGCAACGTTCTAGTCGTAGGCGAATGACCACAAAAGAACAAATTGTGGAGACCAAACAACTTGACTAATATACCTCTCCCTACCGAAACTCATTGACATGTCACTTAGGAGGTGTTTGGGGCAAGGGGTGGAACAGAATTGTAAAGTTTGGAGAGTCGTGAACTCCTAAAGCCCACAGCGTAACGAGTTAATAAGGTATAAATAGATGTTTTTTAGCAGTGGGACCTACAAACTTCTTCAGCCAAACAAGGAGTAGAGGTCATAAGTTCACAACTCCACTCCCCTCAATTCCTACTCTCCAACTCTTTTGGTCAAACTCCCCATTAGAGAGTAGAGCCAATAGAGCATATTGTACTAGAGAAGAAAGTCCATGGAATGGATCAAAGCATCAGGCAAATTTTGGAGATCTTGAATCGTCCAAATCCAATCATAGAGGCGTTATCGAAAGATCACAAGGATCAACCAGGAGGCAAGAGTGAGATCCACTTCCATTGTCCTAAGATTCACCTACCTTAGTCTAAGACCCAGCCAAAGGCAAGGGCCCAACAATTGAAGGGGGAAGGGAGGCACAAATCAGATACAGTTGAAAGGCTGCACTTGGGAGGGAATGACATAGATCAACCAACCCAAATCTAAAGAGACAAACTAAGTTTACAGTAATAGTTAATGATTATTTCACCAAGAGGGTCGAAGCCGAGGCCCTAGCAATCCTCACAGAGAAGGTCACAAAGTGTATTTGGAGAGGTATAGAGTGTTGCTTTGGCATTCCTTTACGTTTGTGCCGATAGTGTGCTTTGGCTTACCGTTTCTTCCCTGACTCTCCTTACTAGGCCACTAAAGATCATTCATTATCTCCCGAGGAGGTGGAAAGTCATTGTTTCTCTCTATATCTGTTTCGTCGATCTGGGCCTGTGTTATGTTACCACTGTTTTCCTTCAACTTTCCCCTCTAGATTAATGGCTCGATTGCCTCTCTTTTAAGTCGAAGCAATCAAAGTTGGAACAGCCAGAGTTGTGATGGAAATGACAATATTTTTCCTTATTCCTTCGGTGTGACCCAACTCTCAATTTGGGTAGAATCGAGTTGTGTTTGTTTGTGTTGGCATGTTTTTTAAGAACAAATTTTCAAATCTTTGTAGGTAAAAAGTTAAGATTTTTTGTTATATGTTTCAAATAAATAATATTATTATATAATATAAGGTTTCGAAAATTATTAAAAAAAAATTGTAAGTGATGGATTGTCACACTCCCTTCCAAATTACCCTCTTAATCTAAAAGAGGATATGACCGTGGTAGTTACTAGCCTTACTGCCAACACCCACCACCTTAGCCCTCTAATCTAAATGCCAACTTGATGTACATTAATAATGTATGAATATGATGCGCCTCCTTAAAAGTTCAACAAAGTATAATATAAACAAATGCATACAACTATGATATAATGTCTAAGGGGAGAAACATTCCCGAATGGGCCCAAACATCTCTAACAGAGTCCTAGTCCCTCACAAGATATGTGTACATAAACAGATCATCAATCTAAGTCCCCTTATTAAGCCGAATCTTTAGGTGACAAGCAGTAGTAGAATCAACCCTGAGGAATCTGACCGCTACCTGAGAAGGGAAAACATAGAAATTTCATGAGCTAAAAGCCCAGTGAGTATAAGATCGTATAACATTACGCATTACATTGCTATAAACATTTAAATATATTAACGAGTATCTTAACCAATTGTCTCTAAATGTAGCTTTCATTCTTAGATATCATCAAACATCATTATTCCTTAGTTGAGAACGAGCCTAAATGCTCTAGCTCCCAATGTTTATTACCAACCAAGAGACCCATACTTCGGCCTCTCATTCAAAACTGCCTACGTGCACGTGGCCATACTAAGTAACGTCATACCTTAGGTACTTTCGCTCAGATACCTTCTCAAATCCGTCCTTCAATATTGAGCTACTAAGATACCTTCTCAAATGTCCTTTGGTATCAAATTGGTCAGGTACCTTCTCAAATGTCCTTCGGTACCGGGCTATTTTGTATCATCAAGTTAAGTTTGTTGCCTACCATCTACACAAGAACTCATTCTCTCATAGCCTTCCTCTAGGAAGCATATTTTAACATTAGAACTTAACTGTTGTAATGACTACATGACATACCTTGGCCTGTTCTACACATATACAAGCCGGGAAATATGGTTAAGTTATCTCCATCTATTTGTTACTTGAGGAAGTATGAATTCATCATTAATGTCACTGTACTTACTTGATCTTATATGCATAAGTACTGGAGACATTATTCACTTAGTCACTCACCGCTCGTCAAGCTCTTAATGGTTTATACGCCTCTTCTAGCTCTTCTTGACCTGAAAGGACATAATTCCCGGTTAAACTACTTAGAATTCTTAGTAAAATACCTCAATTAATTCATTTATTAAAGGAACTTTCATCAACACAGACAGCTCTACTGGTGAGATCCCCATGAGCAAGGTCAGCGAGATCCTCTAGAGCGAAACGAGCGAGATCCTCTAGAGTGACACCAGCGAGATCCTCTAGAGCGACACCAGCGAGATCCTCTAGAGCGAGATCAAGCTTTTCCTGGCAAATTTTCATCCTAGCGATACTCACCTTACCAGCGATACTCAACCCAATTCCTAGCGAGATTTCCTTCTAGAGCAAGATCGGCGAGATTCTCTAGAGCAATATCAGTGAGATTTCCTTTATAAGCGAGATCCTCATCCCCATATCTCGCTATAACTCCCACGGTCAACTAGTTGTTTATTCATCCCAAGCAGCTGTCTGCTTATGCCCTGTTATAAATTTAAAAATTCATAACTTAAAATCCAGCACTCTTTTCAAGAAACTTCCTTCTACCAAGTTGTTTAGAATTGAGTTAACTTTCTTACCTTAAAATTTCAGCTAATAATTCCTTATAGTTTGGCCTAGAACTTTCAATCTTCACCTCGGGCCCTGATTAACCCAAAGTTCTGCCTCCTCTGTACTTTCTTCACTTTTTATTCTTCTCCCTGTGCAAACTTCCTCCGGCAAGACAACCTTACAAACTAGATTCTCTCAGTTTTTGAATGGCACCGATTTCACTAAATTTTCTCATGTCAATTGCCGAAACCATGCCTTTGAAGTTCTTCTGCCAAAAACTTTTCGCTGCCTCCAGAGTTTAAGGGTTAACTGCCACGTCACCCCTCATTTAGTATGTTTTTCCTTCCCTTCCATCATAACTCCTATAAACAAACATGAATTGCTACTTAATAAATATATAATATAACATTTCTTTAGCTAAACATGCTTGTCTAGAAAACCTAGGGTTCGGGGTTTACAATCATCCCCCCCTTAAAAGAAATTTCGTCCTCGAAATTTACCTGATATGTCATTTGAAAAGTTGAGGATCTCTTCTTCATTTGCTCTTCAGGTTCCTAGGTAGCTTCCTCGATTCCATGATTTCGCCATAGCACCTTTACCAAAGGAATCGTCTTTTTTTTCTGAGTACCTGATCTTTCTTGTCCAAAATCTCAATGGCCTCTTCCTCGTAAGATAAATATTCTTTGAGCTGTATCGGTTGTGTTGCTAGTATGTGCATAGGATCAGGCACGTATTTCCTTAGTATCGACACATGAAATACGTAGTGAATATGAGCTAACTCCATCTGTAACTGCAACCTATAAGCTGCTGGACCAACTCAATCCACAATTTCATATGGTTCGATGTATCGTGGACTTAACTTCCCTTTTCTCCCAAACCGGAGAATTCCTTTCCATGGGGATTGCCAAAGAAATACCCATTCTCCGACTTCAAATTCTAGTTCTCTTCTTCCCTTATAGTGTAACTCTTTTGTCTATCGCAAGCCGCCTTAAGATTATCTCTGATAAGTTTCACATTCTCTGTTGTTTGTTGAACTAGTTCTGGACCCAATAATTGTCGTTTTCTGACTTCGTTCCAGCATACTGAGGTCCTGCAAGGTCGGCCGTACAATGCTTCATAGAGAGCCATTTCGATACTAGAATGGTAGCTATTGTTGTAGGCAAATTCAATCAACGATAAGTGTGTATACCAACTTCCTTTGAATTGTAATACACAAGCTCTTAACATATCTTCCAGTGTCTGTATAGTTCTTTCCGACTGTCCATCTGTTTGCAAATGAAAAGCCATCTTGAAATGCAATTTAGTGCCCATAGCCTTCTGTAAACTAGGCCAAAAGTTTGAAGTGAACCTCGAGTCCCGATCTGACACTATCGACACTGGGGCTCCATATTATCCTATCCCATAAATCTTAGCTAGACAGTGTAGTGTAAAAGTAACTTTTACTGGTATGAACTTAGCCGTCTTAGTTAGTCTATTGACTATTACCCAAATTCCATCAAATCCTAAGGGTGTCTTGGGCAATCCAAATAGAAAGTCCATTGTCACCTGCTCCCACTTCCACTCAGGCACTGGAAGTGGATTGAGTAATCCTGCTGGTCTTTATCTCTCAGGTTTTACTTGCTAGTTGATTATACATCGGTACACATATTCTGCTATGTCTCTCTTCATCCCAGGCCACTAGTAATATTTCTTCAAATTTCTATACATCATGGTGCTATCTGGATGCATCACATAAACGGAACTATGTGCTTCCTCTAGAATGGCTTGTTTAAGCTGTAGTTTGTTAGGCATACACATTCTCCCCTCCTTTTCTAGCACATTTTCTACTTCTAGTTGAAAGTCAACCCTGATGCCATTACTTACCTCATGAGCAATTTTCTGAAGATTAGGGTCTTCCAACTGATACTGCTTAAGGTTTTATACCAAAGTAGGCCTTATTTGGAAAGTAGCTATCATTCCTTCTGACGATTCCACTGATAAGGCGGTTCTAGAATTCCTGCACTCCTGCAATACCATACCTCTTATTAAACCAATAATGGCCTTGGGTCTCGAGGATTTCCTACTTAGTGCATTTGCTACAACATTAGCCTTACCAGGGTGGTATTCGATGGAACAGTCGTAATATTTAATCAATTCAATCCATCTTCCTTGTCTTAGATTCAACTCTTTTTTATCAAAGATATATTTTAAGCTTTTGTGATCTATAAATATTCTGTAGCACTCTCCAAATAGGTAATGTCTCTACAGCTTCAGAGCCAAAACAACTGTTGCCAACTCCAGATCATGTGTAGGATAGATGCTCTCGTGTTTCTTAAGTTGACGAGAGGCATATGCAACCACTTTCCCATCCTGCATCAGTACACATCCCAATCCTTGTCGAGATGCGTCACAATAAATCTAAAATTCTTTACCTGGAACAGGCAAGGTAAGCACTGGTGCAAATACTAATCTCAGTTTTAGCTCCTGAAAACTATGCTCATACTCCGACGAGCATTCAAACCTCATGCCTTTCTTAGTCAAGTTTGTCAACGGAAGGGCTATCTTAGAGAAACCCTCCACAAATCTCCGATTATAACCTGTCAAACCTAGGAAACTACGTATCTCTGAAACAGTCGTGGGTTGGTCCCAATAACTATTGCTTCCGTCTTTTGGGCATCTACACTAATGCCCTCTGCTGAAACAACATGCCCAAGAAATACCACTCGATCTAAACAAAAATCACATTTACTGAATTTAACATACAACTGCCTATCTCGCAATGTCTTCAATACTATCCTCAGATGGGTTGTATAATCCTCCCTACTACCAGAATACACCAGTATATCATCAATGAATACTATCACGAACTGGTCCAAGTAGGGATGAAATATCCTGTTCATAAGATCCATGAATATCGTAGAGGCATTTGTTAATCCAAATGGCATTACTAAAAATTCATAATGTCCATATCTTGTTCTAAATGCGGTTTTAGGAATGTTAGCTTCCCTCACTTTCAATTGATGATAACCCGATCTCAGGTCTATTTTTGAAAACATCGTGGCTCCTCTTAACTGATCAAACAAATCATCAATGCATGGTAATGGATTCTTGTTCTTAATCGTTACCTTATTCAACTGCCTATAGTTGATACACAATCTAAGTGTACCATTTTTCTTCCTGACAAACAATACAGAAGCTCCCCAAGGCGATACACTAGGTCGAATGTATCCCTTGTCAATTAACTCTTGCAGCTGAACCTCTAATTCTTTCAACTCAGTCGGTGCCATTCTGTACAGTGCCTGCGATATAGATGTTGTTCCTGGTACTAATTCAATAGTAAACTCCACCTCCCTGTCGGATGGTAACCTCGATAGTTATTTAGAGAATATATCCCAAAACTCCTTTACCACTGGGACATCTTCTGGGTTCATCTTTTTCCCTTGAATAACCACTACATGAGCCAATAGGCTTTACATCCCTTGTTCAACAGCTTTTGAGCTTTCATTGTCGATATCAGATTCCCCACGGCTAATCTTTTGATTCCTGGCAGCATTGCATCCTGGCCATTTGATTTTCTAAGTACTACCTCTTTCTTATAACAGTCTATTGAAGCACGATACTTACTTAGGAAATCCATTCCCAGGATAGCATCAAACTCCAACAGTTCCAAGGGAAGTAAATTAGCATAGAAGTTCTGACCATTGATCAGTACCTCACAATGATTATAACATCTATCTTCCATTATCACATCTCCCAAAGGGGTAGAGATAAATAACTCTTCAGGCATAGGTTCAATCAATCTATCTATACTAGATTCATACATGCTAGATATAAATGAATGTGTGGCACCAAGATCAAATAGAACATAAGTAGACTGTCCACATAATATAACATTACCGGTCATAACATCTGGAGACTTCGTTGCCTCCGGATGTGTCACGACGTACACTTGCCCCTACTGTTGGTGTCGACCTACGACATTCTTCTGCTTGGCACCATTTGACCTTTCGCCTCGATTTCCAACACTCTTTGGTTGGTTAACTGTGTGGGAGGTTCGCTGTTGTGCTGTTGGGACATCCCTGTTCACCTGGGGACAGTCCCTCTTGAAATGCCTTATTTGTCTACATTGAAAACATACACCTCTGCCACTATAGCATGCCCCAAAATGCCTCTTGCCACAACTAGGGCACGTCGGTCTCTTGTCTATGCTGGCTACTAACTCACCAGCTCGTGACATCTCTGATCGGCTAACTGAACTGGCTAAGGGTCTCGTTTTTCTTTTGTTGGATCCTTGCCAACTTGTTCCCCTGAATGGACTTCCACTAGTCTAAGTCGCAACTGGAGGTCGGGATCCCCTGTCTCTAGGCCCTACCACTGCCTTACTGCCTCTTGGCAACTGCTCATCATCTGCCAAACTCCGCTCAACTTGTGTTGCTGTTTCCACTAACTGGTTAAAATCTAGCCATAGACGTCACCGGAGTTCTGATTTCCTTCCTCAAATCTTCTTCAAATTTCCTGCATCTATCTCTTTCTTCAGCAATAATTGGCAGAGCATACTGTGATAACTCTGTAAATTTCTGCTCATATTCCACCACTGACATCGTTCCCTGCGTTAATCTGAGGAACTCATCCCTTTTTGCATCCCGGAACGAGCTGGGGTAATACTTATCTTTAAAGGCCTTCCTGAACTCAGGCCATAACATCACATCTGTACTGGCTCGTCTGGGGAATATCACTTTCCACCATTTCTCTACTCATTTTTGTAGTAGAAAGGTGGCTAATCCTACTTTCCTGTCCTCTGGACAACTCATAACATTGAAACATTTTTCAACTACATCCAGCCATAACTCAGCTTCAGCCGGATCGATTGTACCCACAAATGTCACAACCCTTATGGCTTTAAACCTCTCAATACCATATTTCTTCTTTGGGTCTGCTTGTGCAGAGCCCACACTAGTTGCTAATCTCTGCACTATCATGTCAAAAACTATATCTTCTAGTTGAGAATCTGCCCTTGCTTAGGGGTACTAGACTCTCCCTCAGACATCATTTCTTGACCCACTAGATCATTCACTTTTCTTTTTCCACCCGGTGGGTTCTCTCCAACATCCCAGCCTCTATTTGGTAGGGTCAGTATTCCTGCCAGCTGTCTGCTTACTCAATCTGTCACGTTGCCTCGATATTTCACCTAATACAATGTACACATGTTAAGGACTCACACTTAGGGACATGGACTTATGCATGAACTTCCCCTCTCATTCCCAAAATCTTATGCTTTGATACCAACTTGTCACACTCCCTTCCAGATTACCCTCTTAATCTAAAAGAGGATATGACCACGGTAGTTACTAGCCCTACTACCAGCACCTACCACCTTAGCCATCTAATCTAAATTCCAACCCGATGAACATTAATAATGTATGAATATGGTGCGCCTCCTTAAAATTTCAACAAAGTATAATATATAAACACATGCATATAGCTATGATATAATGTCTAAGGGGAGAAACATTCCCGAATAGGCCCAAACATCTCTAATAGAGCCCTAGTCCCTCACAAAACATGTGTACATAAACAGATCATCAATCTAAGTCCTCTTATTAAGCCGAGTCTTTAGGTGGCAAGCAGCAGTAGGATCTACCCTGAGGAATCTGATCGCTATCTGAGAAGGGAAAACACAGAAATTCTGTGAGCTAAAAGCCCAGTGAGTGACTATAAGATCGTATAACATTACACATTACATTACTATAAACATGTAAATATATTAACGAGTATCTCAAGCAATTGTCTCTAAATGTAGCTTTCATTCTTAGATATCATCAAACATCATTATTCCCTAGTTGAGAACGAGCATAAATGCTCTAGCTCCAAACGTTTATTATCGACCAAGAGACCCATACTTCAGCTTCTCATTCAAAACTGCCTACGTGCACGTCGTCATGCTAAGTACCGTCATACCTTAGGTACTTCCGCTCTGATACCTTCTCAACTGTGTCCTTTAGTATCGAGCTACTAAGATACCTTCTCAAATGTCCTTCGGTATCAAATTGGTCAGGTACCTTCTCAAATATCCTTCGGTACCGAGGTATTTTGTATCATCAAGATAAGTTCTGTTGCCTACCATCTACACAAGAACTCATTCTCTCATAGCCTTCCTCTAGGAAGCATATTTTAACATTAGAACTTAACTGTTGTAATGACTACATGACATACCTTGGCCTGTGCTACACATATACAAGCCAGGAAACATGGTTAAGTTATTCTCCATATATTTGTTGCTTGAGGAAGTATGAATTCATCATTAATGTCACTGTACTTACTTGATCTTATATGCATAAGTACTAAAGACATTAATTCACTTAGTCAGTCACCGCTCGTCAAGCTCTTAATAGTTTATACGCCTCTTCTAGCTCTTCTTGACCCAAAAGGACATAATTCTCGGTTAAACTACTTAGAATTATTAGTAAAATACCTTAATTAATTCGTTTATTAAAGGAACTTTCATCAACACAGACAGTTCTACTGATGAGATCCCCATGAGCGAGGTCAGTGAGATTCTTTAGAGCGATACAAGAAGGAGGTAGTGCTCAAAAAATCAAATGGCCAAGATGAAATGCTGACGTATGCAAATGATTGGTTGCGGGGAATTTGATATCGACAGTGAAAGCTCGGAAGCTATTGAGCAAGGGATGTAAAGCCTATTTGGCTCATGTGATGGTTACTTAAGGGAAAAAGCTGAACCCAGAAGATGTCCCAGTGGTAAATGAATTTCGGGATGTATTTCCTAAAGAACTATCGGGATTACCACCCGACAGGGAGGTGAAGTTTACTATTGACTTAGTTCCAGGAAAAACTCCCATATCGCAGGCACTGTATAGAATGACGCCGACTAATTTGAAAGAGTTAAAGGTTCAGTTGCAAGAGTTAATTGACAAGGGATACATTCGACCTAGTGTATCGCCTTGGGGAGCTCCGGTATTGTTTGTTAGGAAGAAAGACGATACACTTAGATTGTGTATCGACTATAGGCAGCTGAATAAGGTAACGATTAAGAACAAATATCCGTTACCGCGCATTGATGATTTGTTTGATCAGCTAAGAGAAGCCACAATGTTTTCAAAGATAGACCTGAGATCGGGTTTTCATCAACTGAAAGTGAGGGAAGCTAACATTCCTAAAACCGCATTTAAAACAAGATATGGACATTATGAATTCCGGGTAATGCCTTTCGGATTGACAAATGCCCCTACAGTATTCATGGATCTCGTGGACAGGATATTTCATCCCTACTTGGATCAGTTCGTGATAGTATTCATTGATGATATACTTGTGTATTCTGGTAGTAGGGAGGATCATATTACCCACCTGAGGATAGTATTGCAGACATTGCGAGATAGGCAGTTGTATGCTAAATTCAGTAAATGCGATTTTTGGTTAGATCGGGTAGTATTTCTTGGGCATGTTATTTCAGCAGAGGGCATTAGTGTAGATACCTAGAAGATGGAAGCAATAGTTAATTGAGAACAACCCAGAACCGGTTCAGAAATAAGCAGTTTCCTAGGGTTGGCATGTTATTTTCGGAGGTTTGTGGTGGGTTTCTCTAAGATAGCTCTTCCGTTAACGAACCTGACCAAGAAAGGCGTGAGGTTTGAATGGTCGTTGGGGTGTGAACATAATTTCCAGGAGCTGAAACGGAAACTAGTATCAGCACCAGTGCTTACCTTGCCTATTCCAGGTAAGGAATTTGAGATTTATTGCGATGCATCCCGAGAAGGATTGGGATGTATGTTGATGCAGGATGGGAAGGTGATTGCATATGCCTCTCGTCAACTTAAGAAACATAAGGGCATTTATCCCACGCATGATCTGGAATTGGCAGTAGTTGTTTTAGCTCTGAAGTTGTGGAGACATTACCTATTTGGAGAGTGCTACAGGATATTTACAAATCACAAAAGCTTAAAATATATCTTTGATCAAAAGGATTTAAATATAAGACAACAGAGATGGATTGAATTGATTAAAGATTATGATTGTTCCATCGAATACCACCCTGGTAAGGCTAATGTTGTGGCAGATGCACTAAGTAGGAAATCCTCGGGACCCAAGGCCATTATTGGTTCAATAAGAGGAATGCTATTGCAAGGGTTCAGGAATTCCAGAACCGCCTTATTAGTGGAACCATCAGGAGGAATGAAGCTACTTTTTAGATAAGGCCGACGTTAGTAGAAAACCTTAAGCGGGATCAGTTGGAAGACCCTGATTTTCAGAAGATTGCTGATGATGTGAGTAAGGGCATTAGGGTTGATTTTCAATTGGGAGCAGACAGTGTGCTAGAAAAGGAGGGGAGAATGTTTCTGCTTAACAAGCTACAGCTTAAACAAACCATTTTAGAGGAAGCACATAATTCCACTTATGTCATGCATCCAGGTAGTACCAAGATGTATAGAACTTTGAAGAAATCTTACTGATGGCCTGGGATGAAGAGAGACATAGCAGAATATATGGACCGATGTATAGTCTGTCAATAAGTAAAACCTAAGAGACAAAGACCAGCAGGATTACTCAATGCACTTCCAGTGCCTGAGTGGAAGTAGGATCGTGTGACAATGGACTTTCTATTTGGTTTGCCTAAGACACCCTCAAGATTTGATGGTATTTGGGTAATAGTCGATAGACTAACTAAGACGGCCAAGTTCATACCAGTAAAAGTTAATTTTACACTAGATCTAGGATATGTGGATCAGTCAATATGAAGCCCCAGTGTCGATAGTGTCGAATCGGGACTCGTGGTTCACTTCAAAATTTTGGCCTAGTTTACAGAAGGCTATGGGCACTAAATTGCATTTCAGTACGGCTTTTCATCCACAAACAGATGGACAGTTGGAAAGAACTATACAGACACTGGAGGATATGTTAAGAGCTTGTGTACTACAATTCAAAGGAAGTTGGGATACACACTTATCGTTGATTGAATTTGCCTACAACAATAGCTACCATTCTACTATTGAAATGGCTCCCTATGAAGCATTGTACGGTCGACCTTGCATGCTAGAACGAAGTCGGAGAACGATAATTACTGGGTCTAGAATTAGTTTAACAAACAACAGAGAATGTGAAACTCATCAGGGATAATCTTAAGACGGCTTGCGATAGACAGAAGAGCTACGCCGATAAACGAAGAAGATAACTAGAATTTGAAGTCGGAGAACGGGTATTTATCCGGCTATTCCCATGAAAGGAATTCTCCAGTTTTGGAGAAAAGAGAAGTTAAATCCACAATACATCGAACCATATGAAATTGTGGAACGAGTTGGTCCAGTAGCTTATAGGCTACAGGGCCGATGGAGCTAGCTCGTATACATGACGTATTTCATGTGTCGATGCTAAGGAAATACGTGCCTGATCCTATGCACATACTAGCAACACAACCGGTACAGCTTAAAGAAGAT
>NW_028326512.1:0-28469 GCF_027475165.1 Benincasa hispida
CTCCAATCTTCTTTATATATAATAGATGAACATGCAAAGAGATGGAGTGCATGGCTTGCAGCTCATGATTGGAGAATCAAAGTAGAGAAGATAATGCCTTTTTTGTGAGCATAAAGATGATGGTAATGGAGAAAAATCATTTTCCATTTTGTGCAACCATGCAAATAATTTTCCATTTTCTTTTTAAAACATAAAATGATTTAAAACCATTTTAATTCAAAAATTGATTTTCTTAAATTAATTTTTGCACAATAATCATCTTTATAAATTTAATTCATATTTAAATATTTATTCTCTTGTTACATTTAATTTGAACGTTTCAAATTAATTTCTCAAGCTACCCTAAAACTTATCCATTTATGAGCTAGTAAAGGGACCTTGCGGACCTACAAATCATGGGCTCCAACGATTCGAGATTAATCGACTAAACTCATTAGTCCGATCTAACCCCCATTCGTTAAGTAACGGACACTCCACTATAGCCCATAGTTGAACTCCCCTCACTGTAGATATATTATGTCCACTTAATAACCATAATCAGTAAGTCGATCTTTCACAGGTTGTTCGTAATCAAAGCTAGGTCAAAAATACCGTTTTACCCCTGTGACTACATTTTGTTCCTTAAGTTTCTACTGATCCTCTAATGAACAATTCTGATTTGTAATCTCTATGAATCAAATCCTTTCTCTATCATGAGAAGGTGGGGCCCCAATTGTTCAAGATCTAGAGTCAGTACTTAAGAGAACAACCTATCTGCTAACTCTAAATAGGGTAGGAGGGAATTCCATCTTGTAAGGCTATGTCCCCAGCTATTCATCCGGTCTTATCCCCAAAATGGTAAGCTTATTGAGCAGTGCTGTTGGACTACCCTCACCGTTTGCAGATCAAAAGATAATCCTGAACAAACAGGAGTTCATAGCTAGCTTAATATTAAAATTGAGTTAACTTAGGTTATATAATAAATGAAATAGTCAGTTTTAACAGTAAACGGCCGTTATAAAGAAAAGTGACTATTTTCGTGGTCTAGTCTATATGGAAACTCATTGCATAGGATTCCTCCACTCTCATGTCTCAATATGAATGATTTGTGGATCACATCGTTTGTAGCACCTTACAACTTTTTGTAACAACTACAGAGTGGGCCACATCGAATAGTTTTACTAGGATGAGATATCCAATTTTATCCATATACTCATTAGACCATTTAGGCTATATACTGTCAACTTGATCTTGTTTATGTCACTACATGAAGTTACAACATTCAGACTATAGCCAAGGATGCGTTTATTGGATTTTCATAATAAGATGCAAAACCAACAAGTCGTTATTGATAAAATAGAATGTTTAATACGAATTGCGAGTTCTAGGACATTCCTAACAATCTCCCACTTGGACTAAAACTCCAGTAAGAACAAATATATATAATATAATGTTGAGATACATAATGGGAAAAATACAATAAACTAGGGCATCTACAATACCATAGACATTCTCCCACTTGCCCTAGATTACACTACTCGGAGTCCTAGTCCAACTAGGTGACCCTCAAAAACTTTTGCCAAGAGGGCCTCGGTGAATGGATCAGCAAGGTTGTCTTCAGAGGCTATCTTTGTGACGAGTACATCTCCTCTGTGTACGATCTCCCAGATGAGATGGCACTTTCGTTCAATGTGTTTTCCATGCTTGTGACTCCTGGGTTCCTTTGAGTTAGCAACTGCACCACTATTGTCACAATACAGTGTGATAGGCAGGTGCATATTTGGAACTACTTCCAAATCAGGTAAGAATTTGCATAGCCATATTGCTTCCTTAACAGCTTCGCATGTAGCCATGTATTCCGCTTCCATGGTGGAGTCAGCGATACAACTTTGCTTGATGTTTCTCCAAACTATAGCTCCTCCGTTAAGAATGAAAACTGATCTTGAAGTAGATTTCCTGGAATCTACGTCAGTTTGAAAATCAAAATCAATGTATCCCGTAAGAATCAAATCCTTAGGTTCATACACAAGCATATAGTCCTTCGTTCTCCTAAGATACTTGAGGATATTTTTGACAGCGGTCCAATGACCGTTCTAGGATTAGATTGGAACCTGCTTACGATTCCAACTGCAAAACATATGTCGGGACGTGTACACAACATAGCGTACATCAAACTCCCAATTGCAGAAGCATATGGAATTCTGTTCATCTTCTCAACCTCTTGAGGTGTCTTAGGTATTGTTCCTTCGACAAATGAATTCCATGACTGAAAGGTAATAAGTCTTTCTTGGAATTTTGTATATTATACCTTGACAACATCTTGTCAATATAAGAAGCCTGAGACAGTGCTAATGTTCTATTCTTTCAGTCTCGAAATATCTGTACTCCTAGAACATACTGAGCGTCACCCAAATCTTTTATTTGGAACTGTGATTCTAACCATCTCTTTACGTCAGCTAGAAAGCTTGTCACATTCCCAATGAGCAAGATATCATCAACGTACAGTACTAAGAATGCTACAGATTTATTGACTATCTTCTTATATACACAAGGTTCCTCAATGTTTTGTTCAAAGCTATAAGATTTGATCGTAGTTTCAAATCTTATATTCTAGGATTTGGACGCTTGTTTCAATACATAAATGGATCGATTAAGCTTATAGACTTTCTGTTCCTGTCCTGTTCTGATGAACCCTTCTGGTTGAGACATAAAAATACTTTCATCAAGATAGCCATTCAGAAAAGCTGTCTTGACATCCATTTGCCATATTTCATAGTGATAATATGTGGCAATGGCAAGCAATATTCTTATTGATTTAATCATGGCAATAGGAGAAAAAGTTTCTTCATAATCAACTCCTTCTCTTTGGGTAAAACCCTTTGCCACGAGTCTGGCTTTATAGGTCTGTGCTTTGTCAGTTGGTCTCGTTTTCTCTTGTAGATCCACTTACAACCTATAGGTGTAACACCTTGTGGTTGGTCTATAAGTTCCTAGACTGAGTTGAAGTACATAGACTCCATTTCATCGTCCATGGCTTTTATCCATTGTTCCCTGTCAACATCTTCCATTGCCTTTTTAAAGGTTAATGGATCCTTTAAACCATCATCTTGTATGATGTTTTGAGTTTTTGTTAAACCCATATAGCGTTTAGATTGTTGAATAACCCTCCCTCTATAATGAGGCATTCCCAACTCTTGGGATGGACGTGACGAGATAACAACCGTTGTTGATGGACCAGCTTGATCAACAACTCTTATTGATTTTTTTGTACTATCTTTAAACAGTTCTTGCAATATTAGTTTATTACGAGGTAGATGATTTTTAATATGATCCTCTTCCAAGAAAGTTGCATTTGTCGATACAAACACTTTATCTTCTTGGGGATCATAAAAGTATCCTTCTTTTGTTTCCATGGAATATCCTACAAATAGGCATAATTTCGAACGTATTTCTAATTTTTTAAGATTCTGTACCAACACGTGTGCTGGACAACCCTAGATATGAAAATGACGTAAACTTGCTTTGCATCTTTTCCATAATTGATATGGTGTTTCTGAAACAATTTTGGATAGAACAACGTTCAGAATATAAACTTTAGTTTGTACTGCATATCCTCGAAAGGATTGAGGTAATTGAGCATAACTTATCATAGACCGAACCATGTTCAACAAGGTTCGATTTTTCCTTTCTGCAACACTGTTTTGTTGTGGTGTTCTAGGTGCTGTGAGTTGGGATTGAATTCCATGATCTACTAGATAGTTCTGGAATTGCAAATCCATATACTCACCATCTCGATCAGATCAAGGTGTTTTAATTCTTTTACTTAAACGATTTTCAGTCTCAGCCTTAAATTCTTTGAACTTTTCACGAGTTTCAGACTTGTGACTGATTAAGTAAATATAGCCATATCGAGAGTAATCGTCAATAAAACTGACGAAGTACTAATATCCTCCTCGAGCTTTAACATTTATCGAACCACAAACGTCTGAATGTATAAGTTCAAGAGGTTCTTTGGCACGAAGACCTTTCTCAGAAAAAGATCTTTTCGTCATTTTTCCTTGAGGTAAGGAACTGTCTTCTAACTGATTTAGATGACCATTTTTTACCAATCTCTTAATCCTGTTGAGATTAATGTGGCCATGCCTGAGGTGCCAAAGATAGGCGTTGGGAGAAATTTTCCACTTTTTATTATGAGTTTCAGTTGTTTTAAACATCTCTATATTTAAAATAGCTTTTGCTTCCGTTGGTTGTAATATGTATAAGTTATTTGCAAGTCTAGCAGAACAAATATGAACACCTCTTGAATAAACACACACTTCATTATATTCAAAAGATACACTGTACATATTCTCTAAAAGACAAGAAATGGAGATCAGATTTCTTTTCATCTTAGGTACAAAGAACACATTTTTAAGTAAGATAAAAGAATCTCCAAAAAACAACTTCATATCTCCCACTGCTTTAGCTGAAATGACTTCACCTGTGCCCACCTTGAAAGTCATCTCATATTCAGAAAATCTTGTCCAAGAACTAGTTTCCTGTAGAAAAGTACAAACATGATTAGCGGTGCCTGAATCTAATATCCAGGTAAGGTGAGAATTTTCCACTATACATGTTTCAACAACTAGTAAATTATATTTACCTTGTTTATTCTTTTTTGCTTTCTTTTCAGCCAGATATTTTGGACAATTACGCTTCCAATGCCCAACCTCTCCACAATGGAAACATTTTCCTTGGGAGTTTTGTTTTTGTTTTTCTTTGCAGCGGTTTTCTTTTTCCTTTTTTTTTTTTTCTTTTTCATCTATAAAGTTTTATCTTTAGAAGAAGAAGAAGGACCGACTTTCTTATCATTAACGGGTTTCGTACCAAACGTAGACCCTTTGTAAAACTTTTTCGGTTTAGAAATAACATTTATTTATTTTTCCTTGAGTTTCATCATCGATTGATAAGTTTGCAATTCATTCAACAACATCGTTAAGTTATAAGTGATTTTGTTCATGATAGCATTTGTCCTGAATGACAGATAGCTCTCAGGAAGAGATTCCAGTATCATGCTTACTTGACTTGTTTTGTCTATCATAGCCTCGTGAGCCTCTGCGATGTTGAAATGGACCATCATATCGAGAACATGTTCTCTCATGTTGGTCCCATCCTTCATACGTGTCACATACACATATTTAATGGCTTCATGTCTAACAGATGATGACGGTTGCCCGAACATCTCCTATAATGATGCTATGATCTCACGAGCTGTGGGCGTGATTTCATGTTTCTTGTTGAGCACATCAGATATACTCGCCAAGATATAGGCTCGGGCTTTTTCGATTGCCCTTACCCAGGTCAATACTATTATCTAGAATAACTCATATTCCAATAGTTCTTTTGATTATCGTTTTCGGTCAAGATCTTTACTAACAATTAGTAATTCTTGTAAGTGTGACCCACCATTTCCAAATCTTATAGGACGGTATGAATATGCCTCTAGGATAGAAGATAATATCCAAGACGGGAACTATAAGACCCTATTCATTTTACTGAAGCCTTGGTTGTTCTGAATCCTGTGTTACAACTCTCCGTAGGGATCGCCGTGGTTAACGACTAGCTAGTGCCGCATAAAAATGACAAAACGCAACATAGGAATCTCACGGTTCAAACTAATGGAAGATACCGTAAGACAATTTTGACACATTTCCTTTACCCACTTACTATGAACCACCTCCCTCATTCACCTTTTTATTGACCCAAGCAAACACTTTCCATATGGAGCAGTCGAGGTAAAATCGACAAGAAGCCGAGCATGGATCTCACGGTGTGAACTCTTGAGGACATGAGAGCTAATAACTATATATCAAATATGTTATTAATCTTCCACCAAAGTGTTCTAAATGTTTGGGTAATTTACTTAGGCATGACGACTAATTTCATACAACCTAAGTCTAAGTGGTTTATTCAAATATAACTCTTATAATTGGATTTAACCTACAATGTCTAGGTGATAAACCATTTTATTACCTCACATCGCTCATGCAAGCTCATAAAATCAGTTAACAATTCTCAATAGTTCGGTCATAATCCCCAGTTAGGAGGTGTTCCGTAAACCGTCAACTTAAGTACCCCCAACCTTAGATAGGTTTATGAATCGATATGAGTTTGTAACCGTATTTTATAAGGTAACAATCTATTTTAACGTCTAAAACTAGTTGTTAACCTAAGTGAGCATGCAATTGTTCTTTGTTATGGATTTTAAACGTCTAACTAATTTTATAACAACTTATAAAATTTAGACATGCTTAACATCCTCAACATTCAACAAAGGTATCTAATATAACCATTATATTAAACATAACCCTAACGTGCATACTATATATTATAACAATTATAACATACTTTAAATGCATGTAACATGCTTTCTATGGTGGGTTTTTAAATCTACATGGCATACTGTATGCATATACATGAATTATTTAATTATTACATACATCTCATGCATAAACAATTAAATACTAACTGTTATGGTTTTCGTTTTGGCATAAACAAGCAAATAGATGACTAACTATTACAAATAGTTTCAAAATCGTCTTTGAATCGCTCGAACCGCTCCAAACCAAACCCAAACATCTTGAACCGGGATGGATGATTCTGATCTAGACTAGTCAAAACCCTTTGAGACTGAACCAGATTGAACCTTGAGAAAATCGGTCGAACCGGCTGCTCTCGATCCAAACTCAAAGTGTCGCAAGGCCGATTGTGTAGCCTGAAGGTAATCGTCTAGTGTCATCGCCTTAGGTTGAGAGGAAGTACACGATCACTTAGTGTTTATTGAAAGCTAAATGATCATTTAGCTCTATCGTATAGGACTACACGATCGCTTAGTTCCATCACCGTGCTATCGCTTAGCTCCATCATATAGAACTAAACGATCGCTTAGCTCCATTGTATAGAACATCATCGCGTCGCTTAGCATTTATCTACATGATCGCTTAGCTTTGCGTCTAAACGATCGCTCAGTGCTATCGCGTAGCTCTTCATCACATCGCTTAGCGTGCATCGTAGTTAAATGATCATATAGTGCCATCGTTTAGCAAATTCAACGCATCGTTTAGTTCCCACGAAAAAGCTAAACGACCGCGTTGTGCTATCGTATAGCAAATAAACGTATTGCTTAGCTCCACAGGTACACGATCGCTTAGCATTCAACATCACAACGACCAGTGCCCATTGCTAAACGATCGTCTAGCTTTTCTTCATATCGTGTAACGTCTGGAACTAAAAGATCGCTTAGCAACTGAACTTTAGCAATAAATTTAAGAAAAAGTTGAAAAAACTGGAATAGTCACTCGGCCTCATTCGCTTGTTTCTTCAATTACATCTTAATTTCAGCTCTAATGGCTCCAAATAAATTACAAACTCTTGCTAACACATAAAAGCTCATCAAACAAGAGCCAATTATAAATTTAATTGAGAAATTAAAGAGAACTAAGATGCCAAAACTCAAAAAACCATACCAGTGCATCAGTTTCATATATCTTCTGAAAAACACCCACCACACCAAAATTAAACTGAATTGAATGCTTAAAAGATGCTCTGATACTAATTGAAAGAGTTAAATAACATGCAGCGAAAGTATTAAGGATCCATAAGCATTCAAATTTACTAATTTTGGCATAAACTAAAACATGCTTTTCTAAAAAGAGGGTTTTAAGATCATACCTTTGAAGAACTCTCCAAGAATCCGAATGTACAACAACAGTCTTCACCAGAGATCATTGTGAACCACCCTAAAGTCTTCTCTACTATCCTCTCGGAGGTTTAGACAGAGTTGACTTGAAATGGTGAAGAACTGTGAAGAACACACAGCAGCCGAATGGAAGAACACTTTTTTTCTCACAGAGATTTTCTATCAAAATTTCTGCATTAGTTCTTCTCAAATGACTCCAAACTTCTTTATAGATTGTAGATGAACATGCAAAGAAGTGAATTGCATGGCTTACAGCTCATGCTCGGAGAATTAATGAAGAAAAGTTAAAGGCTTTTGTACGAGCAAGAAGATGAAGATAATGGAAAAAATGCATTCTCCATTTTGTTCAACATGCAAAATCCAATTTTCAATTTTCTTTTAAAAACACAAAATGATTGCAAAACCATTTTGATTAACAAAATTGAAAAATTAATTTCTTAAATTAATTTCATAAAATAAATTAAAATATTAATTACTTTAATATCAAATATTAAATTAATTTTTTGCACAATAATTATCTTCATATATTTAAATCATATTTAAATATATATTTTCTTGTTCCGTTTAATTTGAACGTTTCAAATTAACTTCTCAAGCTACTCTAAAACTTATTCATTTATGGGCTAGTAGGGGAACCTCATGAACCTACAGATCATGAGCTTCAACAATTTAAGATTAATTGCCTAAACTCATTAGTCCAATCTAACCCTCATTCGTTTACAAATGGGACACTCCACTCCATCGTTGAACTCTACTCATTGTAGATATATTATGTCTACTTAATAACCATAATCAGTAAATTGATCATTCACAGGTTGTTCATAATCACAGCTAGGTCAAAAATACCGTTTTACCCCTATGAATACATCTTGTTTCTTAAGTTATCCTCTAATGAACAATTCTGATTCATAATCTCTACGAATCAAATCTTTTCTCTATCATGAGAAGGGCGGGCCTTAATTGTTCAAGACTTGGAATCAGTACTTAAGAGAACAACCTATCTGTTGACCCTAAATAGCGTAGGAGTGAATTCCATCTTTCAAGGCTATGTCCTTAGCTATTTATCCGGTCTTATCCCAAAATGGTAAGCTTATTGAGTAGTGTTGTTGGACTACTCTCACCGTTTACAGATTAAAGGATAATCCCAAAAAAACAAGAGTTCATAGCTAGCTTAGGATTAAGATCGAGTTAACCTATGTTACATAATAAATGAAATAGTCAGTTTTAACAGTAAACGGTCGTTATAAAGAAAAGTGACTATTTTCGTGGTCCAGTCTATATGCAAACTCATTGCATAGGATGCCCTTACTCATATATCTCAACATGAACGATTTGTGGGTCACATCGTTTGTAGCACCTTACAACCTCTTGTAACAACTACAGAGTGAGCCGTATCCAATAGTGTTACTAGGATGAGATACCCAATTTCATCCATATACTTATTAGACCATTTAGGCTATATACTGTCAACTTGATCCTATTTATGTCACTACATAAAGTTACAACATTCAGACTATAGCCAAGGATGCATTTATTGGATTTTCATAATAAGATGCAAAATCAACAAGTCATTATTATTGATAAAATAGAATGTTTAATACGAACTGCGAGTTCTAGGACATTCCCAACAATATACATATATATGTACATATAAAATAAGATGGTTCTTATATATATTATTTGAATTAAATTAAATTAAATTAAATTTTTTAATTTAATTAAAGGGGGGAGTTACAACTCCCTCTCCCTAATTCTCTTAGGAAAACGTGCAGTGGGTGGAGAACAGTTGAACGATTCATTCCATTTTCATCTTCTTCCTCTAAATGTCAGAAAAGAGTTCTTTGTGAAAAACTCTCCTTCCCCTTTCAAACTCTTTTCCATCTTCCAAGAATTCAAGCAAAGCCAATAACTCTTGCTTGAATTCTTAATCCCAAGAGAATATAGAGGGTTCTCAAGTGGTGGTATCCAATTGGGATTTTGATTTGGAGATCGATACGCGATTTGGATCAAGAGGATACGTAAAGAAATTTGGATTCAAGGGTAAGTAAACTTTTTTCTAGGTCATATTCTTCCTTAATTCTCCCTCAAAAGCATGCTATAATTTAATGTTTCTTAATGCATATTTTTCTGATCTGTAAAATTTATGAATTATGTGAAAACTAAAATGAGAACGATCCCCGCTTCCGCTTTGGAACCTTCAACGGTTTCCCTTCACAACACACTTCTGCAACCTTGACTGTTGAGACATTACACCACCTGCAAATGTCATTAAGTAATCGGAAGTGACTTTCTATTTTCTAGATCTCTTGCCATATCTGAATCAGTGTACCCAGCAAGTACTGGCTTTCCACCTCCAAATGTGAGTTTCAAATTGGAAGTGCCTCTCAAATATCTCATGATGCACTTGACTGCCTCCCAATGATGTTTTCCTGAATTGAGCATAAAACGACGAACAAAACTAACATCGTGAGCAATATTAGGTCTAGTAATACCATGACATACATTAAACTCCCTACTATTGAAGCATAAGGAATCTTGCACATATCTTCATTCTCTTTATCTATAGAAGAGCTTTGTTTATTAATCAGTTTAAAGTGACTAGATAAAGGAGAACTGATCTGTTTCGCTTTACTCATGTTGAAACACTTAAGCACCTTCTCTAAGTATTTCTCCTGGGAATA
Source organism: Benincasa hispida (assembly GCF_027475165.1). Classification (NCBI taxonomy): domain Eukaryota; kingdom Viridiplantae; phylum Streptophyta; class Magnoliopsida; order Cucurbitales; family Cucurbitaceae; genus Benincasa; species Benincasa hispida. The sequence goes on from NW_028326512.1 coordinate 10,399, forward strand.
TATAACTTCTTGAAAGCTCTGTCTCAAACTATTCAAATTCTAAGAGTTTTCTTTGTTGGACCCAAATCCCTCATGGCAAAGGATTTCCTCAGTTGTTTCTTCAACCTGTCTATTCTCGAAATATTCCTACCAACAATCAAAATTTCATCGACATAAAGTAATACTATAATCAAATCATCATAAAAAAAATTGAACAAAAATGCAATGATCAGAAGTAGTCTTTTCGTAAGCTTGCTCCCCCATAACTGACTCAAACTTTTTAGACCACTACTTCGGTGCCTATTTCAATCCATAAAGACTTTTCTTCAATTTACATACTAGATGCTCTTTGCCTTCCTACTTAAAGCCCTCTAGTTGTTCCATGTATATATATATTTTTTTATCTAAGTCCCCATGAAAACATGCAATCTTAACATCCATCTGCTCAACCTCTAAATCAAGACTAGTTACCAAACCCAAAACTACACGTATAAAAGACATCTTGACAACTGAAGCAAAAATTTCATCAAAGTCGACACTTTCTTCTAACTGAACCCTTTGACAACTAATCTTGCTTTGTAACGCGGCTTTGAGGTATGTTCTTCCTATTTCACTCTATAAACCCGCTTATTTTTCAATGCGATTTCTCCTTTAGGAAATTTCACAAGCTCAAAAGTGTGGTTTTCATGTAAAGACTTTATCTCATCTTGCATGGAATCAATCCACTCTCTTTTGTGCTCATCTTCTATGGCCTCTTTATAACTCTCAGGCTCTCCCCCATCAGTCAATAATAAATATTCATTAGCCGAATATCATGACAGATGTCGATCTCTGATAGATCACCTGAGTGAAACATATGTAGGAACTTCTGTTTCTGAAAACTATTCTTGAACACTATAATCTGCCTCAACCTATTCAGAAACCTCATTTGTATCAACAAACTGATCATCCTGAACCTCATTCTCTATCTGTGTAAAAGGTTTTGTCAAAGAGACTGAACTCAAATCAATCAAATCATCACTGTACTCAGACTCTGTTTTATTTGTCTTTTCAATGTTTAATATTATTTGGTCTTCTACAAATACAACACCTTAACTTCTTATAAGTTTTTTCTATATTGGATCATATAGTCTATAACTGAACTCATCTTTCCCATAGCCAAGAAACACATATGGTCTAGTCTTTGCATCAAGCTTCGATCTCTCATCTTTAGGAACATGAAAAAAAACTTTACAACTAAAGACACGCAAGTGATCATAAGATATATCCTTATTTGATCATATTCTGTTAAGAACTTTTGATCCCAAAGGAACACATGGTGTGAGATTTAAAACATGTACAACTGTATTCAATGCTTCACCCTAGAATGATTGCTATAATTGTGACTCTGAAAGCAAGCATCTCATTCTCTCAACTAGTGCTCTATTCATTCTCTCAGCTATCCCATTTAACTGAGGAGTCTTAGGAGGTGTCTTTTGATGTCGAATACCATGATTTCTACAATACTCATCAAAAGCTACTCACCTTCATTATCAGTCCTAATACGCTTCAACTTTTTACCAGTTTCTCTCTTAACAAGGGTATGAAACTATTTAAACACCTGTAACATTTGATCTTTAGTCTTCAAGGTATAGACCCACGTTTTCCTTGAATGATCATCAATAAACATCACAAAATATAATACACCTCCAAGTGTTTTTATTTTCATAGGACCACACACATCAAAATGTACCAAGTCTAGTATATTTGGTTTCCTTGAATGCTGAGATGACTTAAAAATAACTTTAGCCTGCTTTCCTGCCAAATAATGAGGACACTTTTTTAGGGGTATATTTTTTATATTAGGAAGATTATTTTTCTTGGCTAATATCCTCAAATTCTTCTCACTCATGTGACTGAGTCTTTTATACTAAAGCTTAACACTCGCTTCATCATTCACTATATTTATATCACAATCAGCGATCTTAGCCTCCATATAATACAGTGTGGAATATTTCTCTCCCTTAGCTACCACCATGGAGCCTTTGGTAAGCTTTTATTTACCATAATAGAAGGTATTGCAGAAACCTTTATCATCAAGCTTACTTGCAGAAATCAAATTCATGCGAATATCAGGAATTTGCTTCACATTCTTCAAAATTAGCTTAGAGCTATTCTTGTTCCTCAAGTGTACATCTCTGATGCCACCTACTTTTACTGATCCATCATTACTCATCCTAAAACTACCGAAATCACTAGGTGTATAGGATGTAAAGAAATCCCTCTTTGATGTAGCATAAACTGAGGCACCACTGTCAATCACCCAACTGCTCTATTATGTAGCAAGATTTATAACATCATCGTTGAATAAAACGTAAAAATCTTCGGTGGCTACAGTAATTGTGTCTGCATCACTGTCATCGTCATTCTTCTTTTCCTTACCTTTATTATTTTTATTGTCCCTTTTAAATTTCTGACAATGTTTCTTTATATGCCCTTTCACATAACAATAATGACACTCAATATTTACAAACGAGCCACTCTTACTTTTGCTTATGTCTTTATCCATTGGACCTTTGCTTTTACTCCTCCCTATTCTTTCCGTAGCAAGAACATCTGATTATGAAGAAGTGCCTTGTGACTTTCTTCTCATATCCTTGTTCAATATGCTACTTTTTATTAAGTCCATACTTAGTACACCATTTGGGGCTGAGTTTGATAAAGAAGTTCTAAATGTCTCCCACGAGTCCGACAATATACCAAGGACCCATAACCCATGTATCTCATCCTCAAACTTGATATTCATCCTAAATAACTGATTAATGATACCTTATAATGTATTCAAGTGATCTAAGATGGGTGTTCCATCTTGATACTTCAACGTCATCACTTGTTTGATAAAAAACATTTCATTATTATCAGTTTTAGGGGCACATAACGACTCAAGCTTGTTCCATATAGTCCATCCATAAGTTTCTTCACCAATATGGTTTAGAAAATTATTATCTTCTACCCATAGTCTCATAATCCCACACACTTTCCTATGACATAATTCCCATTCTTTATCAATTTTATCATCGGGCTTCTCTTAAAAAAAAGAAAAAAAACTGAAAGATGCAAATCGTTCACATATAAAATATCTTCCATATTTATTTTCCAAACTTGATAATTTGACCCATTAAGGGTAACCATCTTAGCTCTAGTATCCATATTCAACACAAGGCAAAACCAATTAACTTAACCAAGTCTCTGATACCACTTTGTTGAAATAAACACTATATTTTTCATATCATTTATCCCACTCTTGTGCAAATCTAATAGAATACTAATCAACTAGCAATAACCATAATAATCAAGTAAAGACACAAGGAATTTTAACGTGGAAAAAATCTCCTCAATGTGAGGAGTAAGACACCACAGACCGAAGTCAAAATCTCTATTATAATCAATAATGGGTTATAACGAGTTCTCCCTAATCACAACTAGAGGTATACACAGTAAATATGTCAAGATTAACAATCTTGGCAACAAACGACAACAAATTGAGAAGAATAAAATTAGAAACGTTTTATTTGAAGTGACAACCAATTACCCACAGTATCTAACTGTAGGTAGCTCCAAATGAAATCTTCACCATTCAGATTGAAGATCCTCGTGTCGAGAACATGTTATCAAAATTTCAGCTCGATAGAACCACAGATTGATCCCTAAATGGCTGAAAAACATTGTTGTATGGAAGAAGAATTTTCTCTAATTTTCTTGACTATCGTTTTTCTCTCCTCGATCTGCATGATACACAAAAGCCGGTTGTTGCTTTGGTTTAAACATAATAAAAAAACCTAAAAGCCCAACTAGGCTTTATATGAGCCTTCACCAATATGTAAAATAACCCAACACTCTCTCTATAAAATCCATGAAAATCTCCAATCCTTCAAATCAAATGGCTTCCTCTTTCAACCCCACACCTATTTAAGAAGAAGAAGCTTCTTCCACCAATCCACAAAAATCTCCAATCTCTCGATTCAAATGACTTCCTCTTCCAACCCCACCCCTAATTTTGCAGTTTGTTCCACCGCCAAGCCCATTCTGAGGTCCATTATCAGATTCCGAACGATCTTAATCTCCTCTCTAACCCTTTTGACGACATTTCTTCTGGGTTCGAAGATATGTTGTTCTTTAATGTGTTGGTTTAATTAATTGTGTTGAAGTGTTATGATGTTCCTAGAAAATGAATGTGCTTTTGATTAGATTAAGGTACATCTAACATAAAGAGGAATTCATAACAATCTAATGATAGTTAAATGGTAATATTTATAAGAAGTTCTTCTTACCGCTTTAGTTTGTTGAAGTTATTGGATTAGATCAAGTATGTTGAAGTGTTAATGACTATCCTGCAGTTATGTAGTCTTTACGTTCTTCTTACAAAACGTTGGGCATGATTTTCATTTAATTTTTTTTTTCCATAAGAAAATGGATCTCAAGTGTTTTTATTTTGGTATTTGTCCCTAGATTCTTTTGTCCATTGGGAGTTTATGCTCTGATTCTTGTTTGTATTTTTTGTTTTCTATTTTTTTTTTGTTGAAAGGGCATTAAATTGTGCTTACATATATATATATATATATATTTTTTATTTACTAGATTTCATGTTTCGATGGTTTGAAGTACGGGATTTGACGGAGTTTAAAGGATGGAAATACAAAGATTTTGGGTTGGTATTTTATACTTTTGTGGCAGAATGACCTCTTACGCTTCAAATACCTTACATTGGAATTTTTGTTATGTATACTTGTGATACCTAGTATTCTAATTTTAGTGTTTGTTCTAGAATATGGTTGTGCTTTTGACCCATCATTTTTGTATTTAGAATACTTGTTTGACGATCCCTTAGTACAGAATTAAGATGTTGTTGCTCAAGGTTTTTCTTTGTTTGAGTTACTTTGATGTTTTTTGTTTATGAATTTTGTTTTGTTTCGTTTGAGGCCATTGCTATGTTAATGAATTTTCTTGAATTTCAAATGTTGAGCATAGTTTTGGTGTTTGTTCTAGAATATGGTTGTGCTTTTGATCCCTCCTCCTCATTGTACTTAGGGTACTTGTTTGACGGTCCCTTTAGTATGGAATTAAGAGGTCGTTGCTCAAGGTTTTGCTTTGTTTGAGTTAATTTGATGATTTTTATTGGTGAGTTTTTTTTTTGTTTGAGGTCATTGCTATGTTGATGAATTTTCTTGAATTTCAAATGTTGAGTATGATTTTGGTATTTGTTCTAGAATATGGTGCTTTTGACCCCTACTTATTTGACAGTCTCTTTAGTATGGAATTAAGAGGGCGTTTCTCATGGTTTTATTTTGTTTGAGTTAATTTATGACACTTATTTGAGGGTGTTTGTTCTAGAATATGAGTTTTGTTCACTTTTTTATCCTTATGTGCTTATATTTTCAATTCTTTATTTGTTAGATGTGATGTCTCGATGATCTTCAATACAAGATTTTAAAGTTGAATTTGGATGGAAATGGAAAGAGTTTGGGTAGGTGTTTTATACTTTTGTTTCAAAATGAAGTTTCATGCTTCAAAGACCTTTTGTAGGAATATTTGTTATGCAAACTAGTGATATCTAGTGTTGGTACTATTTATGTTCATAGTTTACTTGATATAATTTGATAATTATAACTTAGATTGATATTACTCGAACTCACTTATTACAAAATTATCAAAGTTTGTTGATATAATTTTTCATGTAAACTTGTGGCCAAGTTAGTATCATTTCATTTTGTTTCAATGAATGTTGGAAATGTGTATCTTCACTTGTAATTTTTTGTTTAAATATAAATTGATTAGTTGATTCTTAATTTGTTCATAAGATTATAATATTTTAAATTTTATAATAGTTTTATATATTAAATCAAATATTATATTTTAATTAATAAAATAATTTACCAACATTTTCAATAACGTCAGTAACTCGGAGTTTCAAAAAAAGCAGCTTCACATTTATAGTGGCACAATATATTAAATTTACAAACACTTGAATATGTTGTAAAAGATACTTGTAATGACCACAAATCCACATTTAGCAATAGTCTTATATATTGCTAAGAGACGCATATTCAACATCACTATATAGAAGAAATAGTGACAAATAATGTGTTGCTAAAAGTACTGATTTGGTAATGCATACGTGTCAGTAAAAGTATTCTTTTTTTTAACGACGCATGATAAAAACATCACTAAAATCTTTAGCTATGCAGGTACAATGACATTTTTAACGACACAAGTCTCTACCTTATTAATATTTTTAGTAGCATTTTTTTACCTTCAACAACGAGTTTTGTTTGTTACTAAAAAGCGATTTTCTTATAGTGGATCTTGTGCACCTTCATAGACATAAGGAAGATTGGATCCAAAATCGATGATGGGTCTTCATTGAATCCTGAAGTTATTTGTGGGGAACGTCGAAATGATAATGAATCTTCACAATATTACGGCGAAGAATGTCAAAGGGGATAAAAACTCTCATCCCAGGCATCGTCATAGAAATTTTGCTGATGAGTCTTCCATTATGGATTCTATTAAGGCCAAGAAAGCTATTGATGTTGATAAGCTTGCTCAGTTGTGAAGAGTGGATATGAAGAAACTTTTGGTGGTCTACAAAGAGAGATTTGAAAAAGGTAGAAATCTAATTGGGAGAAAGAAAAGAAAGAAAAATGCTTAATAATATATATATATACAAGTCATTTAAATTTGCCATCTCAATAATGTCACATCACTTTTCCATTAGTCAACTAATAGCCAGTTTAACACAAGGATCATTTAGAACTATTTTCCAAACCTCAGGGACAAAAGTGTCTCTTTTGAAACCTCAAGGACAAAATAGACATGAACTCCAAACCTCAATGATCAAAAGTTTATTTTGCTCTCAAATTATCTATCATATGAAAATTTGTAGGCCATTAGTATAGTCTTGAACATGATGTCATGTTGAAGAAAAAAATGACATTATAAGAAAATAAGGATTCCATGACATTTTAAAATTGTCGCAACTACATTTCGTGTTTTTTCCTTTTTTAGTCGTTGTACCCACATCAAGGTAAAAGTATTAATTGTACTTTATAAAAACTGTCATAACTAATTCTTCAATAACATTAGATTAGTGGTACTTAAGACATAAAATGTGATTATAAGGGCAAAATACACTTTTGTTCCGTGAAGTTTGAGTTTAGTGTCTATTTGGTCCATGAGATTTCAAAATGAGCATTTTAGTCCCCAAGGTTTGGTAAATAGTTCTTAATGGTTCATGGACTATTAGTTGATTAACAGAATATGACGTGGATGTTAAGTTGTTGACTATGTATTGATGAGTGGGTAGATATATTAATTTAATATTGATTTTGTGAGGTGGCTTATTATCTATTTGTCTCATCTCATTCTCTTCATTTTTTTTTTTGTTGAGGCGTTCCCCTTCCCCTCTTGTTCTTCTTCCTAACCATCACTCTCCTCCTCTCTCAAAACTTGATCCTTATCTCTTTGTACCATACGTTATTCTACTAGTTTTTCTTTTTCTTCTCCCCGTTCACATTTGTCTCTCTCTAGAAAGTTACAGAAACAGAATAATTTCCTCTTCAATCTCCACCTTTGTAAGCAACAAGCAAAAACCCCCATACTGACTTTTGTCTTCCCATTTTTCAGGTACCTGGAAATCGATTACATCAAGAAAGTGGATGAACTTTTGTTGTGTAACTGGCTTGGTCAGCATGTTGAAGGCCTTGTTTGAGGTATGTATTTTTACCACTTCGATTTCCCCCTTTTCAATCTCTTCTTCGATAAAATGATATTTAATGTCTGTGTGTTTCGTTCTATTATAGAATCAATGATTTTTGGAAAGATAAATTGCACTTTGATTGTCACAATAGATTCTGACTTTTATATGTTTAATTCCAAAATCAACCATAGGCCTTCTTTCACTGTCTCAGCTAAAGCAATAAATTCAGCTTCAGTTGTTGATAATGCTACAACTGGCTGAAGATTTTCTTTCTAACTTAGAAGATTATTGTCCATTAGAAACACATACCCTGATAGAGACCTCCTTTTATCTAGGTCCTCTACAAAACTAACATCCACATATCCATAGAGTTCTTCATTAGAAGGATCATTCCTTTTGTAGATTAGTTTAGAACCCTTTGAATACTTTAGGTATCTGAGAATCCATTTGGTAGCTTCCCAATGTCGTTTGCCTAGAATAGCTATATAACAACTGAAGGGAATCAAATTCCCGCGAAAGCGTGAGATCGTCTTGCATTTTATTTTTTAGTTTTTAAGGAAAGAAAAGCAACAAAGAAAGTAGAAATAATAATGAATAAACATTACAGGAAGCATGCTTTAAAAGAAGAAACAAAGGGATAAAGCAACAAACCTTTGTCGAATCCCGAACTTTTCACGTTTTGCTCTCCGTCTTCTCACGAACATTTCTTCAACGAACTAGGGACACCACCGCAAGTGCAACCTTGTTATTCTCTAGGAATGCAAGGGTAGAAGAGTGGTGATGCATTTTGATGCGTTTTATCTATACGATGATTTAAGCGCTTTGTACTATCTAATAAACGCATTTTTTTTACCTAGTTAGACCAAAGTATAAATCCAACTAGAATGCTGATAAGTTCAGGGTCGAACTCAGGGATTGCGTTCTTTTGATGTGTTGACAATAATCATTTTGATCTTGACGCAAACTATTTGTTAAATATGCAATGAGTTTGTCTCTATTCTATCGCTAAAATAAATGGTGATGGATACGATGGGTATCACAACCGTAAGTGAAACAGTCTCTACAGAGAAATGTAGATTTCAAATGAATAAAGATAGTGTTGAGAAAAATATTTATTAACAATTCCTAAGTAACTACATGAATCATGCGTACAAGCAAATCACTCAAAAATCATAACTTACACTTCTCAGTATATTTAGCCACCATATCCTATTTCTAGGATGCATGTGATGAGTATTTAATGCAATTATTTCTAAAGATAATCTTTTCCTGTTTTATACGGTCTAAATCTTTTACTTTTTCAAACATAGATTTATTTTATTTAGAATAATCTTTCGACTTATTCAAATAGTTTATAAAGCATACATAAAACAAGTAGAATGCATGTTTAAGCTTTACTTAGTTCATTTTAGTTGCAGTGTTTCTCAACCCATAAAGAAATTAGTTACTCATGGTACAAGATGGATAAATAGATAAAAGATAAACTGTAGATGCATTCATATTTATAAAAAGGAGTCTTTCAATATTTTACACAATATAAACAACAATTGTAGAAGAAAAGAGACAGAGATAGAGAGTCAAGTCGTGGTATGCAATTTCTTGCTCCCTTCGGCGCCGCGGATGATTGCTTCAAAAAGATTGTGTTGAAGGTGAAGTCTCCCATTGGTTTTCCAAAAGAAATCTTCAGCTTACGCTCAAGATTTCACGATGGCTCGAAGGGAATTGGCTCTACTGTGAAGCTTACCCTGAATGCGCCACCTGTTCGCATGGTATTATTATTTTCATGAATGTCTTTCCAAGCTGTCGCATTTTCCAAGTTTTTTCCTAATTTTTTTAGATAAAAGAGGTAAAATAACCTTTATTTCTACAAGTTATTAAGTGGTCTCGATCACCTTGGAGGAGGAAGAATAATAGAGAATGATTGAGAGGAAATCTATATTGGAGATTAGGGTTTTTCACAATGAAATTCTCTCCCCTAAATTGGCCACAAAGGGATATTTATATGGAGAATGTTTACCCTTTCTCTATCTTTTCCAATTTACCTTTAAGCCCAATTAATTAAATAGCATTTATTCAATTAATTAACATACCAATTAAATAACTATATATATTAAATCCAATTTAATATATATAGTTAATTAATTAATAAATAAACATCATATGTTTATTTGCCCTTTATCTTTACCTCTGAAAATTAATTAATTAATTATTCATGAATCTAATTCATAAGAATTTAATATTTGAATCTTATTCAAATATTTCTCTCTTAATGATAGATCACATCTATAATTAACTATATCATATTAATCTCATTAATATGCTATTCCATAAATTGACTTGAACAATTTGAATCACTCCTCTTATCTAGCTAACAAAGGGACCTTATGGACCTACAGATTAGAAGCCCTAATGATATGAGATTAATTAATTAAACTCTTTAATTAAATTAATCAATTTTCATTAACTACTGATCACTCCACTAAAGACCGATAGTTGTACTCTTCACATTGTAAATATATTTCTATGTCCACGAATATAACCAATCAACAGTGAGTCGACTTTCCACAAATCACTCATAACTAAAACTGTGTCAAATTACCATTTTACCCCTATAGTCACCTCTAACTTCTTAAGTACCACTGATTCATCTAATAAACAAACAGTTTATAGTCCAACTATAAACTAACACCTCTTGAGCTGGTGAGAGGTTAAGGTCTCAATGTTCAAGACCCAGAATCAACTATTAAGGGAGCAATTTATCTATTTTCCCTTAGGGGTGTTCAAATAACCCGACAACCCAAATAATCCAAACTACCCAACCCAAAATATAAGGGCTGGGTTGGTTAGTTTTATTTTTTGGTTGAGTTGGGTTAAACTTTTTCTATTTCTGTTGGGTTGGGTTGGGTTAGGTCATGGGTTGGCTAAAAAAATGTGAATTGACCCAACCTAACCCGAATTTTATATATAAAAATAAAATATACTATACATATTTCTCTTTATTTAAAATTTGACTACTTTGTATTTATTAATTTGTGAACTTTAAATATTTTTCTTTTAAAATTGTTATGATATTTGTCTTTATTTCAAGTTTGCAATAAATATCTTAGATATTTGGTATTTAGCATTTGAATTTTATGAGATTTTAGTGATTAGTCATGTGTTATATATAAATTTACATATTTTTAATTAAAAAGAAAAAAACAAGTTATAAACCGACAATCCAACCCTGCCCAAACCGAATTTTAAGAGTTAAGTTGGGTTGGGTTCGAGAGTTTATTTGGGTTCTTTGGGTTGCTAATATTGGTCCAAAAAACAACCTCGCCCAACCCAACCCATGTACACCCTTAGATTCTCTAAGGACGAGAATGAGTGAATTCCATCTTGTGTAGTTGTATTCCCAGCTCCTTACTCGGATAGATCCCCAAAATAGTAGGCTTGTTGAGTCGGCTAACAAGGCCACTCTCACCTATACAAATCAAAGGATTGCCCTCATAAATAGGAATTCACAACTCACTCAGGATTAAGGTCAAGTCTCCAATGGTCATTCTGGTGAAATGTAAGTCTTTTCTAGTATCGGTGTTATATAGATAGACTATTCATTTCGTGGTCCGGTCTTATACAAACTCTTTGTATAGAATACCCTCGCTCGCATGTCTCCACATAAATGATCGGAATCTAATCATTTGTAGCATTTTACAACAATCGTAACATCTAAAAAAGCGGGTTGTATCCGTAGTGTTATCAGAATAAGAATAAGGTACTCAGCTTTATCCATCTACTATAGACCATTTAGGTTATCACTTAAACATGATCCACCTGTATGTCTCCACATACATGTTTAAGTTTCATAAAATAACCTTGGGTCTTAGTTTATTGGATTGAATTAATGCAGTCTTAACGTCAATAAAATACCTCTCATTTTATTATATATGTTATTTATATTTACAAACTACAAGATATATGAGATTTAGGACATCAACTCCAACAACAACTAATTAGGCTAGTTGAGTTGGACAAATTTGGTCTAGTAAACACCATTAAGTACATTAAGTTGCCCACTACTTGGGAATAGAGAATCTTTGACATGTAGCTTTGTTGTTCTCTATCATTCTCTTTAGGACTATTCTCAGCTGATAATTTGAAGTGATTTGCAAAAGATATCTTCACTAGTTTGGCATTTTCCATACTGAGTTTCTGAAGAATTTTCTTACATATTCTTTTTGGCTTATATAAAGACAAGAATTTCTCGTATCTCTGTTCATATCAACTCCCTGAATGAATCAAATTCCTCGTGGAAGCGCATAAACGGCGTGCAATTGATATCAATTTTGAAAACAACAAAATTCAAAGAAATAAATAGAAATAAACAGTTAACCTATAAGCATGCTTTGCATAAAGGGGAAAAGGAAGAGAGAAACTCATCCTTGTAGTTAATTTCTCTTCACGTGAATCCACTCCATGGGTCACGAACATAGCAACCAAAAACTCTTGGACACCTTCTTCGTTTTTGGGAGAGGGAAAAAGTAATACAATGAAGATGAGAGATTACTTTCGTTTGAAAGAGTTTCTTTGGCAAACTTGTATTCCTTTTTTTTTCACTCTATTATTTAGCTGTGTATTCACACAAAAAACAGAATATCAATAGAAAGGGGAGGGAGTTACAATAACTCCCTTACATGTTCATAAAAAAATCCCCTATAATGGGGAGTTAAGAAATATTATATTATTATTAAATATTAATAATATCATATTTGTAATATGGTTAATTAACTATTTAATAAACTATATATTATACCTTAAAATGCAACTCTCTCTTATAACATATAGTATTTAGTATGAATCCTATTCACATTTGAATTTTAACCTATAGTATTTATATGAATCTCATTCACATAAATAATATTTGAATCTTATTCAAATACATATCTCTCATATAATATATAGTTTTATATTAATCATATTAATATAGTTAATACCTTCAACTCCCTTAAATAATTTGAACAATTCAAATTATTCCAAAAAAATAATGACTTGTTTTATTCTTATGAGCTAGCACGGGACCTTATGGACATACAAATTAGAAGCCCCAATGATATGAGATTATTCAATTAAACTATTTAATTAAATTAATCAACATTCATTAACTACCGTTCACTCCACTAATGACCGACAATTGTATTCTTTGCACCGTAGATATATTTGTGTCCACAAATATAACCGATCAACAGTAAGTCGCCCTTCACAAATTGCTTATAACTATGACTTGGTCAAATTACCATTTTACCCCTTTAGTTACATCTAACTTCTTAATTACTATTGATCCCTCTAATGAATAACAGTTTATAGTCCAACTATAAGTTAAACCCTCTCGGGCCAATGAGAGGGTGAGACCTCATTGTTCAAGAACCAAAATTAGCTATTAAGGGAGTAAATTCATCTACTTTCACTAAAGACGGGAAGGAGTGAATCTCATCTTGTGTAGCTGTGTTCCTAGCTCCCTACTCAGAAAATCCCCAAAATGGTAGACTTGTTAAGTCGACGAAACTGACTGCTCTCACCCATACAGATCAAAAGATTGACTTCATAAGAAAGGGTTCACAACTCACTTAGGATTAAGGTCAAGCCACCTATGGTCATCCTAGTGAAATGTTAGTCTCTTTAGAAACCAATCATTTTGCGGTTCAGTCTTATACAAACTCTTTATACAGAATATGCCACCCACATGTCTCCACATGAATGATATGGATCACATCGTTTGTAACACTTACAACTCTTGTAACACTTACGAAGTAGGTCGCGTCTATAGTATCAACAAGATAAGGCATCCAACCTTATTTATATACTGCAAACCTTTTAAGTTATTAATTGAACATGATCCACTTGTATGTCTATCAGATACTATTCAAGCTATATCAAATAACATTGGATCTTAGTTTATTGGATTAGTTAATGCAATCTAAATTTTAAATAAAATACTTCGTATTTTATTAAATAAATAATTTGTATTTATAAATAACAAACTATGAGATCCATGAGATTTAGGACACAAAATCCAATACTCCCAAAATTCTTCTTGATTCCCCCAAGTCTTTCATGTCAAACTCTTTTTTTTTAGAAGAGCTTTAACATGTTCAAGGTCTTTCTTAAAGCTTCCTGATAACAATATGTCATCTACATAGAGAAGTAGATACACTACATCTTCAAAACTTTTTGTGTTAGTATAGACACACCAATTATAGGAGCTTCTTTTGAATCCAATCTTTCATACAACCTTATCAAATCTATCATACCAATATCTAGGTGATTGCTTGCGACCATAGATTGACTTATTTAATAGGCCGACTAGGTCTTCTTCTCCTTTTTTCACATAACCTTGAGGTTGCTTCATGTAGATGGTTTCGTTCAAGTAACCATGTCGGAAGGCAGTCTTAACATCTAATTGGTCTAATTTGAAGTCTTTTTGAACAACTAAGGAAATGAGAAGTCTAATTGATGTTTGTTTAACAACTTGTGAGAACACTTCCTTGTAATATATGCCCTTCTTTTGTGTGAAACCTTTAGCTACAAGTCTTGCATTGACTCTAGACTTTTGGACTCCTAGAATTTCTTCTTTAAACTTGTAGATCCACTTACATGATATAGGTTTGTACCCTTTAGGTAAGGATACAAGCTTCTAAATGTCATTTAGATTGAGTGACCTTAACTTTTTATTCATGGCTCAATCCATTATCTAGTATCAGGACTATTGATAGCTTCTTCAAAAGCTTGTAGGCTCATTATTGCTTGGAGAAATGGCAGCACTAAAAGCAAAAGTTGCAAAATCTGATTCAACATATCTAGTAGGGGTAGAAGAGCATAAAAGAGTTGGCATCTAACCCTCTTGAGCACTGTTCTATTGAGTCTTTCTGCCACCCCATTTTGTTGAGGTGTATACCTCACTGTTTTGTGCCTTACAATTCAATTTTCCCTGCAAAATTTGTTGAAATCTTCTCCACAAAATTCTAAACCAATATCAGCTCTCATGTGTTTAATTTCTTTAGAGGTTTGTTTTTCAATTAAGGCCTTCCACTCTCCTTAAATTTCCCCAAAACTTCATCTTTCATTTTTAAGAAATACACCTAGCTTTTCTCTAGAAAAGTTATCAATAAAAGATAGGAAGTACCTTGCACCACTTAGGAAGGGAGAGTGAGTTGGATCCCAAAGGTCGGAATGCACATACTGTAGAATTTCCTTTGTAGTGTGTCGCCCCTTTGGAAAATTATGTCTAGTAGTCTTTCCAAGAATGCAATGCTCACAAAAATGCAAATTATCTCCAATCCCTTTCGGTAATATTCCCTATTTTAAAAGGACTTGCAGCCCTTTCACACTAATATGTGATAACCTCTTGTGCCATAGCTCATCTTCAATAACATCTCCATCTGAAGCAATCAATGTTGTTTGTGTCATTTGTGTTAGGATTAATGCCCTAACTCTTGTGGTCATGTAGTCTGTAATTATTTTGTACAAACTTTTTATTTATCTAATAAAATATGAGGTATTTTATTCAACATTTTGTTGCATTAACTCACAAAAAATCAATAAACTAAGATCCATGGTCATCTTCTATAAATTAAATATATATATATATAGAGACATACAGGTGGATCATGTTTAGGTGATAACCTAAATGGTCTGGAGTAGATGGATAAGGCTGGTCACCTTATCTTGGTGACACTACGAATACAACCTACTTTGTAGTTGTTACAGTTGTTGTAAAGTGCTACAAATGATCTGATCCTGATCGTTCGTGTTGAGACATATGAGCATGGGTATCTTATACAAAGAGTTTGCATAAGATCAAACCACGAAATGAATAGTCTCTCTGTATAACACTGTTTTTAAACAAGACTTACATTTCATCAGGATGACAATAGATAACTTGACCTGAATCCGGAGTGAGTTGTGAACTCCTACCTATAAAGACGGTCCTTTGATTTATATGGGTAAGAGTGGTCAGATTCGCCAACTCAATATGCCTATCATTTTGGGGATTCGTTTGATTGAGGAGCTGGTAATGCAGTTATGCAAGAAAGAAGTCACTTCTTTCTTACTATTAGGATAAGTAGATAAATTTCTCTCTTAAGGTTGATTTCAGGGTTTGAATAATGTGGCACCACATCTTCTCTTGGCTCGAGAGGGGCTATTTGGACTATAACTTATTGTTCATTAGAGGGATCAGTGGTACTTAAAGAGTTAAATTTAACTATAGGGACAAAACGGTAATTTTGGCGCAGCTGTATTTACGAGCAATTTGTGAATGGTCAACACACTATTGATTAGTTATATCCAATGACACAGAATTTTCTCTATAGTGCGAAGAGTGCGGTTGTCGGTCTTTAGTGGAGCGATCGGCCGTTAATGGAAGTTGATTAATCCAATTAAAGAGTTTAATTAATTAATCAAGTATTAGGTCCATAAGGTCCTCTCGTTAGCTCAATTGGGATTAAAGAGAATCAAATTAATTTGGATTATTTGAATTATTCAAATTAATAAAGAGAATTAATTATATAAGATATAATTAATATAAAATTATTTATTTGAGATATAATAACATAAAGTTTTATTGGAGAGAAAATGAATATTTGAATATGGTTCAAATATTAAAATTAATATGAATTTGATTCCTATTAAATATTATAGGTTAAATAGGAGAATATTAAACTATAGGTTATATTATACGTGATATAATATAAATTATAGATTATGTGTTATATTAGATATAAATATATGTTTCTTTTAATATATGATATTAAATTAGTCCTATATAATATATATATATTAAATTAATTAGAAGAAAATTAGTTTTTGTTTAGTTAAATAATTTAGTACTAGGGAAGGGAATTATTTCATAACTTTTCCCCTTCCCTATTATTCTCACATTAACTAATATATGGAAGTGGATAGGGTTAAATATTTCATCCTCCTCTTCTATTCTAGTATAAATACAAGGTGTGCATTGCTCTATCAAGATATAGAATTTTATCCCTTACAAATTGATCTTGATGCCCACAAACTCTCATTGATTCTCTATCCTTCGAGAATATCAAGGTTTCCATGTGGTTGTGTTCGGAACTTAGAGATACATTACTGCATTTTTCTGGTTGTTTGAGAGTTTGAAGAGAATTCGAAAAGTTCGTTTGAGTCTTCAAAGGTGGGTGATCTTCCAATCTCCTTTTCCTCTTCTTTTCCATGTGATGGTATGTTTAATTATATAAGATGTTTATGTTTCTGTTTTCTGTCTGATTATATATTCTATAAAATAATTTTGGAATATCGATCCTTTCCGCACAGAGTGTCACCCACTATTTCAATTTGAACATCTTTAATGACATACAAGCCATTAATCTTAGTAGCCACAAGAACCACTTTTGGGTCTTTTATTATTTCAAGTGTTCCTTCAACTTCCCTATACTCATATCGTATGGAGTCAAAATCCCTAATGATAGGAGATTCCTCTTCTAGGTAGGAACATGTCTCACATTCCTAATAAGTTTCACTGAACCTTCTTTCATCTTTAAGGAAACAAAACCAATCCCTACTGCCTTACATGTATTATTATTTCCCATGTAAATGAGTCCGCTATCCCACTTCTTGTAGATACAAAAGAACCTTTTAAATAGTGTCATATGGACTGAACATCCATAATTGATAACCCAATCTTGGGTCGTAGAATTTTGGCTTGCACACTCATCAATGGTTGCTAAAGCATCCAGAAAAGTGAAAGAGTTCTTTCCCACAATAGCCTACGTTTGTTTCCCACCTTTAGTTTTCTGATCCAGCTTCATTTTCAAAGAATAATAGTCTTTCTTCATATGTCCCATTTTGTGGTAAAAATGATACTTAATCTTGGACTTATCTTCACCATTTTGTTTTCCTTTTCCAGGATTTTTAGTCTTTCCTTTAGAAAATAGCCCCTCAACTGCTGGTTGATCTTTCTTGGCCATTTGGAGTTCAAGTTCTCTAATCCTTATTGCAGAAACCACATCTTTGAAAGATTTAGGCACTGAGTTCAACAAGATGAATGTCTCATTCTGTTTACCTATGTTATCTCCCATTGATTTAAATTCTGAAGACAACCTCTTAAAATCATTTAGATTGTTTGTGAGAGACTTTGCAGCATCCATTCGAAAGGTAAAGAATCTTTTCCTTAGGAAAGCCTTATTTGGAAGGTCCTTATTGAGATAAATCTCATTAAGCTTGTTCCAAAGTTCACAGTTAGTCTTCTAATCAACAATCTGCCTTAATACACTGTCAATTGCATGTAAAACTATGGTTTCACGCATTTACCTCCATAGGTTCATTTTTTGCATTTGTCAAG
>NW_028326513.1:0-54000 GCF_027475165.1 Benincasa hispida
AAAATTTAGAGACAAAATACACCTATTTTTAAAAACCTAAAAACTAAAATGATCTAGTTTTAAAACTCAATGACCAAACAACGCACATATTCTTTAAAATTTGGAGACAAAAAAAGGTAATTTTTCCTATTTTTAAAAACTCTTCAAAAGAGCAGAAATAACAAAACAAATAATTATTAAGTGGATGAAATAGTATTTATAAATTTAATTTTTAGAAGCTAAATGGTAGTTATGAAATAAGAATTAAATCATGTAGTTCTCAAATTTAGGTTTTGAATTTTGAATAAAATTTAAAACTCTTTTCATTTCAAAATCCGAAAATGAAAACCTCAAATAAAGGGATCAAAGGCATAACTTGCAATACACAAGTACTTCCGCAAAAACCCACACGAAAATTTCAAAACTCCAACAAACAGAACCCCTTGAATCAAAAGATAAAAATCTTCATCTATCAATACAAAAGACTTCAAATTAAATTTTTTTTTTTTTTTTTAATGTGATTATTAATCACAAGACTGTGGAAAATATATATATATATATATAAGAAGGGTAAGTACCTGGAAGTTTCTGAGGGTGAGTGTAGCAAATCCCATTTTCTCCTTCAAGAGTAGGAATAAACTCATCAATAAGAGGATGAAGGTTTCGAATATCAGAAATTGCCTTAGCTTCTAAGTGCTCTAGAATTTCTTGATCCGTTGGATCAAATTTTACTCCAGCTGGCAATCCAGGTAAATCATGAATCCCAGCCTTCAATAAATAATAATTCAACATCAATAAATTCATCAATAATAATAATAAATTGTTAATTAATGGGTAGGAATATATATATATACACACACATACATACCTGATCTTGTAATTGAATGTGATGGCCACATGATGGGCATCGGACGGCTGGGGATGGATAATGGAGAATCGAAGCGTCGTTGGATTTGGTTAATTGATGAATAGAAGGAGACGACTCGTCGTCTGAGCCACTGCACCAAGTCATCTCTCTCGTTTTGGTTTATTATTGGAAGCTAATTCCCACTCCAACATAACAACAAAAAGGACCATATGATTGGTTGTTGGACACAAAAATATTATTAAAAAAAAAAAAACCAAAATCAAGAGAGTTTTGAGCTTTGTCTACTTGTGTTTTATCACCAAACAAAACAACCACCTCATTCGGATGTCGGGGGAAGGAATTTTTCTTTTTTTATTAAAGAATTAATTTGTTTTGTTGCTTCTAAGCTGTGGAAGTTGTGTTGAGAGCACCACACGTTCCTTCAAATTAAGAGAGAAATAGATTAGAAAAAGAAAAGAAAACAAAAAAGGAGTTTTCTAGAAATAGGAAAAAGGTTGCTTCGACGTCAAGTTACTAAATGCTTGCGTATCTACACATATGCACATATGACACCATCTAATTAATGTTACATTTTTTTCTTCAAATTTCAAACAAAAATCCCAAATTCACACCAAATTTTCATATCTTCCTGTCAATAAAAATATTAATGTTAACGCTTGGATACATCCATATATCTATTTTCTTATCAAAAATCAATTTTAAAATATAAATAAAAGTTCGATTGATAGCTTTTCTTTCTGTTTATCACGAGTGACAATTAAACGAAGAAAATCGTACGTTAATAAAGCTCTAGTTTGATATCTTTATATTTATATATATAACATAATTACAAAAATAAATTATTAAAAAAAAAAAACATGGGGTAGTAAGAGTGGAGATGGGGCAAAATCGGATTCTTCCTCATAAGTGGACGTTTCAGTTTCACCATCTTTTAGATGAGAAAGAGATTTAAAAAAAAAAAAAACAAAAAATAAAATTAAATTTAGGGTTTTTTTCTTTAATGGATTAGAGGAGGCAGCTGCAGTGTCAAAGATGGAGTGAGAAGAAAGGTTTGTCATATTGGAAAAAAATAAATAAAAAAAAAAGGGGTGAAAAAGAATAATACGTAAAAAAGACTGCAAAAAAATAAAAGAGAAATAAATTAAATGTTACCCGAAATCCAAGCTGTATATTCCTACTACTTAATCTCTTCCTTTACGTCCACTTCTCAGCTCAAGCAAGGTATCCTTCTCTCTCTCTGTGTGTGTGTGTAGAATTTGTTTTAAGAGCAGCTTTTTCTTTTCTTTTCTTTTCTTTTTTTCGGGAGAAAATTAATTAAAAAGAAAAAGTGGAAAAATGTAAAAATGGGATTTAATGAGAGAAGAGAATATTAGGATTTCGTGAAAAGGGATTTGAGGGAAGGGGAAGTGTGAAGAGGTTGTTATTTATTAGTAAGATAATGTGTAAATAAAAGATTAAATGCGTTAGCTTAACCCACACGAATTCAGTTTTTGGCATCTTATCTATTTGGGATATTGTTCTCTGTGCTCGTTTACATTCTTCAATCACTCTTACCTTTCAATACATTGCTCTATTTCATTTCATTCGTGAGTCGTTTGTTCAAAATTTTTCTCCATCATCTTAGGAAATTTCGTGAAAATGAAAAAATGAAATAGAAGGTGGGGATAGAGATGGGAAGATTTTCTTATTTTTATCCCGCTCCGTGGACATCTCTAATTATTGGTGTGAAATTGTATAATCAAATTTTCATTTTTTTATATTTAATTTATGATATTTTAGATTTTAGATTTCTTAACATTCAAGATAAATTTATGCTGTTCGTTTAGGCGTTGCGTTTAGATTAATACTTTTAAAATGTTAATTTTATTTTGTTGTTGCTATTTCCTTATCTAATAATATTTGTTTATGCCACACTCGATCCTATTCCAATGCATATCTATATCAAATGTGTTAACCTACATATTCAAAACCACTCTTTTAATTATCCCCCAAGGTAAAAGGTGAACATATAAAATATCGACAATAACAAATATGTTTTTTTTCTCAGATATCTTAATCATTTATGAATCGAAATGAGATTAAGTGAGACTCAAGTGAGATTTAAAGGTTGTTGAAACCCAACATAATACAAAACTTAAATTTAATTCTAATTAGATTAATGTTTGTTTGTGCTTAATTGATTTTTAAACTTTAAAATTGTCGTATATACGTATGTCCATTGATTTTTGAATTTCAAAATTTTTGTGTGTGTATTCGCATGCGTGCGTGTTAATTGACTTTTGAACTTTAAAATGTTCGTGTGTATGCATGCATATGCGTGTGTATCCACATATATATAATTAAATTTTGTGCAAAAGAGGTTCAAATTTTGACCTTTAGAAGATTGACACAATAATTGAAGTTATTTTTTAAAAGATTCAAATACCATATTAACTAGACATTCTAATAATTTGTAGACCAAAAATGAGATGAAGAAATAAATTTAGATATATATTAAAATAGCATTTAAAAGATCAAATTTATCGAATACAACAATCTAAGAATCAACATATAAATTGAAATTTAGACATTATCTCAATATCATGTTTGAAAGTGATTTTGAAAGGATTAAATCATTTTTGTGTAACTCGAAATCATTTCGGAACATGTCTTTAATCACTCAAAATCAATTTAATATTTAAATTTTATATTTTTAAATGTAATTTTTATATTATCAAAATTAGTTTTGAATGATTAAAAGAATGGTTGATAGTGATTTTAATTATCTCATAATTACTCCCAAATATATCATTTGATGTTACAAAACCCAAAGTTACTTATTATAAGTTTACTTCATAATTCATATTTGTGTCCAATAAGCTCATATAGTTAAAATTTTGAAATAGATCACTGAACTTTCAACCCGAGTCTAATAAGCCTTTTGAATTTTAAAATTATGAATTTTATGTTAATAGATTCCAACCATGTTCAATTTCTTAAAACCTATAAATCTATATGATACAAAATTTAAAGGAAAATTGTAATGGGTGGCAAATCCAAAATATATAATTAGGGGTATGCCTTTAACATATGAAAAATAGTAGATATGATAGAATTCTCATACTTAAATGTTCGTTTATTCCATATTCCAATTTTGCTCTTTTAACAAACTCATGTTTTTTTGTATACTAGTCAACTAATATACCACATTTAAAGTATATCAGTTGCGTATTTTTTCATTGATTCGTATTTTTTTTATATTTTTTGTTTGCAGCAATATGAGTTATTGTTCACTTTAATTTTTGTATTTACTATATTTTTTTACCCTTTTGTAGTTTTTTTCCATTTTTAAATGATGTTATTTCTTTCATTTTTAAGTATAAATATACAATAAGTTGATAAAATTCAACTTAAAGTTCACTAACGATCAATTTAGTATACTCATTTTGATAATTTGGATGTGTTTGGAATAACTAGAGAAAAAATGTATTTAAAAAAAAATCATTTTTGTGATTGTTTTAAAACACTTAAATAGCTAGTCATTTTCAACTGTATGTCAATAGTATATCAAGTGGATCAAGCATCTATCAATAGTTCAAGTGTGTATCAACAATATATCAAGTATATTAGGTGTATACTAATAGTGCATCAAGTGTATATCAAAAGTGTATCGAAGATATCAAGTGTATTATGTGTATCAAGCGTATCACGTGAGTTGAGCTTGCTTTTTGTTATTTTTACAAAAGTAATAAATCTAGGTAATGAACTTAATTTTTTGAACTTATTTTGTCAAATTTATAAGAAGCTCAAATTTAAATTTATTTAATAAAAATCTTGAATTTTAATATGCGTCAAGAAGTCTGTCTAATTCAAAATTTTGGTATAATGTTGTTCTAAAATTTACTTGAATAAAGTACAATATTATTCAACTAGACAAAACAACAAGCAAAATTGAGTTTTTGGTCCTATAAGACCTAAAATTATATACTAAAGGAAAGGGAGATCTTAGATGTTTAAATACTAAATAAACACAAACATAAAAGTTGAATGATTTTAGATTAGAATAATTTCGCAGGGTCAATATTCGCACTTGAATTTGGCAATGGTCAACGAAATGGAAAGAGAAGAGGTATACCGTGGACATGGCCGTATTTGAAAATTTCTCGGCAGGCGTGTACATCATTATGTATGGCCGTCAACGTCCGCAATCTTCTTCCACAAGCCAAAGCAACAAGAAACTTACGCATTAAGCTTCACGAAATTTACATATTATTATTATTTTATATATTTTTTCGTCTATAAAATTATGCCAACTTGAAGCCTCGAACCTCTCGAAGTTCATATATAGGTTCAAACTAATATGTCTTATAATTCAGTGATTAAGATTCTTCTTAATTTTCTTCTAAATTGAAGAATAATTAAAACTCGAACGTAGTGATTCCCATCATATTTAGATTGGAATGTAAAAAAAATGAAACTGAATTAGTTATTATATTATTTTTAACGATATTTATTAACGTATAATAAGAATAGATTAAATCGTAGTCAGAAACCCATTAATAGCATTCAACTCATTTCCATTACAATAGAAATAAAATTTGAATCATCATGATAATGTCCTTCCATAGTTCTAATTAATTTAAAATATATTAACTAAACAATATGCATCAAGGTTGGGTGATGTATTTAGTGTATTCATACAAAGGAAATGGACAAAAAGGGAAAACTTTTACTTCATTTTGAATGATTGTGGGGTTATGTATCATAATTATGCTAACTTAATAAGTTCAAATATCTTCTTTTTTTTTTTTCAATAAATATCTTATGGTCACTAATTGAGCTATTTCAAATTGTCAATTTTGACCCTACAAATGTTTGTAAACTGTATTAATACTATGTTTGCTGTTTTCTACCAACGATAAAGTTATATGATGAGAATCAAACTCAAGCTTGTAAAACAAAAAAAAACTGTTTATACTGATGTGGTGTTAGCTTAAGTCACACATACCTCAATATTCAAGATAGTATTAAGTTTGTGAATAGCTGAGATGGTAGAAAATATCGTCATTTCAACATATTGTTTTGCATCGTTGCGTTCTTTTATTTATAGAGAGAGATCATTGGAGTAGTTGAAGATAGAGCTTGATGAAAAAATTGCAAGATGCTACAAGCAAGATGAAACAATTGCAAAATTACATCAACTTGTCACCTAGGCATTGATCGCTCTCTATAGTTGACCAATTGAGATAAATAATAAACAAACTCTTTAAAAAGTCCCTCATTGCCACCTCGTGGGATAAACAATATTTCGAGTGTTGGTCAAACTAAACACTTCTTAAACTAGCTTAAGCATGGGAATGTATTCGGCTCGACACCACGACAATGCAAACTCTCTTTCAAATCGGTTGAAATGCACTTGTCAACCCATGAAGAGCTTTGTCCAAAGGTTCAAGATCGCCATAATTTTTACGTGTCAACAAATTTTCATTGATAAATTCTCATCGAATAAATTTATATGTAAAATAAATGATAGGGTGCTTGTTCAAAATTGAAAAAATGAAAAATAAAACCAATGCAATAGAATCCTAAATATTGGTATTGAGTTACTTTGATACAACTTTGGAATTAATTAAATATATTCAAGTTTTTTTGGTATGAGCAAGATTATTAATTGTTCTTTTAAAAAAATTTATATCCATTTATCCTTTTTGAAAACAGAAAAAGAAATATTGGTTTTCAATTTTTTTTCTTAAGAAACCGAATTGACTTTTCTTAGCTTATTTGTTTTTTTTTTAAAAAAAAAAAAAATAAAGGAAAAAATTGACTTAGTCGTGCACATACCTTTATATAAAGGACGTTTAAAAAACAAAAAATAAAGGTTGGTTGATATAAATGATGATTGACTAAACAATTTTAAAGCATTATAGAGCGTTTAATTTGACAGGTTTAATTAAGTATTGAAAAATGTTCCATATGACGATGATTCTAGTATTAGCATACTACCTAGTTAATATATTGACTTCCATTACACAACAATTTAAAACTAATATTTAAACCTATGACTTTTGGTGCTTTTTCATGGTTGTGGTGCTATTGAAGATTTCCACTTTGTTAAGTATAGTTACAATTTTGTAGTTCAAGAGCTTGTCTCTCATGTTCGGAGACATCGGATGTTGTCAATTTAGTTTGAAGATCATCTTCATGGGTGGACTCTTTTTTTAATCATTAATTGTAGCTCTTTGTAATTAATTTTAAAAAAAATATAAATCAAAATGAATTGAATCAATCAAGAGAAGTCTCACAAAAGTTACATGGATTCTTTGCTCCAAAAACTTGAAAAATGCACTTACTTCCACAATCCATAAACGAGATAAAGAGAAGGAGCTTCAATGTTCAATTACAACCCAACAATACAAAATTCTAAGTTAAAGAAGCTAGAAATACAAGGGAGGGAGAAGAATTTTGAGAAAAACTTCAGCCTCCATCAAAATCTCAACCTAAAAACCCTAAAAATCGAATAGCGATATTTTATAAAATCGCGTCGGTGCTACACCCCAATTAGGCCTTCTACCTCGAGCACAGTATCTGGATGGTGCTATGCTCGCCTTTCGTCTTCTGTCAATGTATGTAGTATTGCGACGCTCATGCCTTTACGTGCCTTCTGGAAAATGAGTCAGGCGGTGTCGTTGCACTAGGCCTCCTTAGGGCATTTTTGTCCTTTTGTGTTCTTTGAAGATTTGAGTGCTCGATACCGCTCATAATAGCTCCAAAATAATTCTGAATGGCTGGTAATGCTCTGGAATGCATGATTTGCTCAAGTTTCTATAAAAATAGATAATTAAGCATATTAAACATAACAACACATGAGATTAGAAACATAAAATTAGTTACTTCCGAAAGCTAACAAAGCTGATGACGAAGCTTCATCAATCGCCATAGAAGAGAAAAAAAAATAGAGCTCAGAGCTCTCACACGATCATAAATTGAGAAAGAGTAGAGGAAAAGATTGTCTTAATTTCATTGATTGTAATAATCTATACTATATTAAAAGGGGAAAATGAGGAGAATCTTTGACTCTCCAGTTTACCCTTACTTCTGTTCAAATTTTCTTTTTTGCCCTTTTGCCTTAATTTTCATTTTTCCTCCCCATGTAAAATTTTTTAATCACTCACTTTTTTCTCTTCAAATAAGAGCGTTTTTAAAAGCCTCGTACCCTTTTATTATAAAACCTTTCAACCCAACTAATTCTTTATAACACTGGAATCTTTTTATGAACAAGAGCTTTCATAAAATTAGTTTGTTTGATGGTGATTTCTTCCTTAAAAGTTATCGGATCCCAAGAATGATGTTCAGGATTTCTAAAAGGTTAGTGGTTGTTTTACTCAGTTTCATAATTTTGAAAATTTTGATGATTGGCATGGATGAATGGTCACTGATTCACGTATGATTCATCCATTACTACGATTAATTCAAATTTTCTTATTCTATTATTATGCCGCAAATTTTCACAGATCTTAGAAATTGTGTAAATTGTGGATTTTCGGGGAATTGATTTTTTTTTTTTTGGCAAAAGAAAACATGAACAAATCATTCGAAATTTGAGATCATGTTATGAAGATTAGGTTGGGGTTTGATTTGAATGGTTTTTATTTATTGAAATGTAGATTCTTAATAAGATTATTTTTTGTAGATTAAACTTTTATATTTTTGTTTAAATCTTTGATGTATTTATAAATGGTTATGTTATAGAATATTTTGTTTTTTTTCCCTTTTATACTATGACTTTTTTTTTATTTGTCCATAACAATAATTTGTAGATTTCAATTTTGCATCTTAGTTCCAAATATATGTTACTCCTCATTGATATTATGTAATCCTCGAAGTTCTCGTTGTAATGCTTAAAAAGGTACTGTTATTTTTTCTTTGAGTTTTTGTGACATGTTTGTTCATCCTCATTTTTAGTTTTGATATAGTACTAAGCAAAGGTTTTATCGTTATTGATACAGTTTGTTGCTTTTTTAATTACAATTTGAGATAATTTTATTTTCAATTGATATTCATATTGTAAAAAGAAAAAAGAAAATTGGTTAAGATGATGAAGAGAATTATTGAGAATGAGAAAAAATAAAAAGAAAATAGGGGAATGTGAGATAGAGAGAGAGATTTGAGTAAATTAGGCCATAGTAAATAATGAAGGGAAAAATTGATCAAAATAGAGAGTTTAAAAATTCATTTAATTTTATTCTTAAGTTTAAAAGTCCAATCATCTATTGTGTATTGTATAGTTAAATCAAAATTAAATATTATTATTCAGTCAAACTAAATATTATTTTAATTCTCTTAATTAATCTCTTTTAGATTTCAATCATTGAAATTAAAATTATTTTTTGTTAGATTTTAATTAGATGAAGATTTATTTGACTATGAAAATTCAACCGGCAGGTTTGAGAATTCAATTTATTTAATGTTGTTGTTTCAACCCTCAATCTTTTTTTAATTATTATTTTTGTTAAATTTTTCATTTTATCCATTATTTCAATTTTCTTTTTTTAGATTTTCAGTCATTGAAGTTAATTTTTTTTTTCAATAGTTAGTCTTTGAGAATCATTAATTTATTTAATGTTATTATTTTTACCCAAATTTCATTTTGTTAATATTTCATTTGTATCAACTGTCTTTTTAGATTCCTAACCATTAAATTTATTTTTTCGTTAGATTTTAATTAGATAAAAATTTATTTGATTACAAAAAGTCAACATGTAACTAAATTCATTAATTTAATTTTTCTCCATGTGTTGGTAATTTTTTTTTTTAACTCACATTTTTGTTTTATTTTTTTATTTTTTATTTTTCATTTTTCAAATTTCCATTGTGTTCTAAAAATATTTTTCATTCAATCATATAAGTTTTCTCATATTTTTTTTTCACAACGTAAATTTATAAATATGTTAAATATTTTTAAATGTTATTGAATTAATGAAATAGAACAACCTTATAATTGTATTCACTAATAATATTCACTAATAATGAAATAGAATAATCTTAAAATATTATTCACTTATGGATTATATTATTTAGAATTTAGGGCACATATATCAAATGATTATTATAGACAATTTAAATCAAGTACAATGAAAAAAGAAAGACTTTGATGAGAGCTCGAGATTTTATAAAAATAAACAAACAAATAACCGATAAATATTTTTCCCCTTTTGATATAGAAAAATTCCCTTAAAGTTTCGAACAACTATAAAAGAATTACTTCATACGTAATAATCAAGATAGGTGTTATTGTGTCACTTTTTTATTAATTTTATTTTACAAACTTTATTTGCATCATATTTTAATTTTATTCATCCATATATTTTTATATATTTTTCTCTATTTTATAGTTTTAAATTTCATATCAAGTATTTAAATTTTAAATTCAACCATAAGCATTTAGAAAATTTATTTACCTTTAAAAACTTTCTCAAAAAATTTCAACAACATGAAAAATATCTCATCCATTGTCCATTAACTTGAATACAAGAAATATATATTTTTTTACACTATTTTTAAATTATTTCTTTTCATGTTAAATATTTACTAATTAAACTCAATGAATGTTGGATCAAAATTTTAGGTTAAAAAACTATTGAATTGCAGTTTGAAATTTGTTCTAAACATTTATCAAAATTTTATGTTAAAAATTATTAAATTACAATTTAAAATTTATTCTAAATATTTAGGTGAAAAAAATTTTAAACCACGTGCACTACACGTATCTCCCAAGTAGTTGATACAAATATGCTCAGCCAACAAATAAATACTATAAAAAGACAAATCATGCCACATGTATATCAAGTATAGGGTGAAAGCATAACATAAAATATATGGCATAAACTAGGGAAATAAACCTATGAATGATAAGGATAAATACACAATCCAGAGCATCCTATCAATTACATGTTACTTTACAAAATATAGAAATGATATATTAAATAAATATATACTATTATTTCCCTTAGTAGTAAAAAGAATCTCTGATATTAAAAAAGAATCCCTGGTCAATAAATCATTAGTCTTTTATAGTAATTAAGTTAAATGTTAAAATATATCGTTCATATATTTTAGCATAACTTAATTAGTTAAGATATATTATTAATTATTGATTAAAAAATTAAAAATTATTATGACATTGAGAAGCACGACTGGAACACGGATATAGAAAAAATATAATATAATAATATGTTTAATATTATTATATTATATATTCATATATACAGACATCTAAAGGAGAATATTATGAATATTATAATAATAAACAGATACTCATTGCTTAATGTCCCAGAAGCCATGTGTCACACTTTATGTTGCCTATGTGCCTTATAATTATTCATACTTGTAGTCCTTGTAAGTCCACATCCTACTTGCCACTTTGTCTATAAATAATGACATTGGATCTTAAAATCACATATACATGGGTGAGAATTCCATTTCAAAATTTTACTAATTTTCATATTATCCAATTTTATAATTTTAGTTATTTTATTTTATATTTTATTATGTATATATTTAATATTATTATATTATATTTTCTCTATATCTGTGTTTCCGTCGTGCTCCTCAATTTCACAACATGTTATCAGCACAAGCGCCTGTCCTTTTCTCCGCTAAAAGTAGGTCTTAAAGGTATACCGATTTTTGCCTCTTTCATAATAATTAATAAATTTAATGTTATTTTGCATATTCAATATCTATTAAATTTCTAACATAAGTACAATATTTTATGATAGTGATGCCATGAAAAATCTCACAAAATTAGAGTTTTTCGCCCTTGATATTAACAACAATAATTATTTGTCATGGGTACTTGATGCCGAAATCCACCTAGATGCTATGAATCTTGAGGAGACTATTAAAGAAGAAAATACGACATCCAGTCACGATAAAGAAAAAACTATGATTTTTCTTCATCATCATCTCCACGAGGGATTGAAAATGGAGTATCTTACAATAAAAGATCCCCGTATCTTGTGAAAAAATTTGAAAGAAAGGTATAATCATCCAAAAAAAGTTATTCTTCCTAAAGCTCGCTATCAGTGGATGCACTTGAAGTTACAAGATTTCAAATCAGTAAGTGATTACAACTTCACGTTATTTAAAATCAGTTCGAAATTGTTGTTATGTGAGAGAAAATTATTGATGTTGATATGTTAAAGAAGACATTTTCTACATCCCATGTCTCGAATATGCTCCTGCAGCAGCAATATCGAGAGAAATGTTTTAAACAATATTCTAAATTAATTTAATGTCTTCTCATGGCCGAGCAAAATAACGAGTTCTTGATGAAGAACCACGAATCTTGATCAACTGGAACAACACCATTCCCTAAAGTGAATCTAGTGAACATTAATAATCGTGGTCGAGGTCGTAGTCGAGGTCATGGTTGAGGTCATGACCGTGGTAGAGGAAGAAATAATCATCATTTTCGCAGTGGTCGTTCTAATCATTTAAATTTCAAAAGAACCACACAAAGTGATGATCACAAAGGAAAAACTCCACAAGATAAAAGTTCAAAGAGTGTTGAAAATAAATGCTTCCGATGCGGAATGACTGAGCATTGGTCACGTACCTGTCGTACGTCAAAACACTTTGTTGACCTCTATCAAGCTTTCTTGAAGGAAAAATAGAAAAATGTGAAAGAAATTTTTGCATACCAGGATAATGATATATTTGACCCATCTCATATAACAAATTTGGATGTGACAGACTTCTTTGAATCTCATGAAGAGAAGATTGGCGTAGTTGATGGAACATCACGTGTTTCTTTTCATTTTGAGAATATCTAGACTTAATTTTTTTTTTTTTTTTTTATCTATCTTCATATTTTTTTAAGTGTTGTTTTTCTTAATTATTTTCTTTTAATGAAGAAACATGGATCATTTTCATATGTTGGGTGTTCAAAAATGAGCAAAAAAGATCTATGTCTAGCAGATAATGCAAGTACACACACAATACTTACAAATAAAAAATACTTTTCCAAATTAACAATGTTGAAAGTAAAAGTAAATACAATATCAGATTCTACAAACTTGATCGAAGGTTTTGGAAAAGTAAATATTATTTTGCCTAGAGGAACAAAATTTACAATTGACAATACATTGTTCTCTAATCAATCAAAGAGAAATCTTCTAAGTTTTAAAGATATATGATGCAATGGTTATCATATTGAAACTGATAGTAGAATAATGTGGAATTTCTTTATATCATATCCACTGTCTCAAATGAAAAACGTATATTGGAAGGGTTGTCAACTTTATCTTCTGGATTATATTATACTCATATACGAGTAATTGAAACATATACAACAATGAACCTGAAGTTCATGCATCCAGACATATTTATAATTTGGCATGACTGATTGGGTCATCCAGGATCTATAATGATAAGGAGAATTATTGAGAATTCAAATGGATACCCATTGAAGAACCAGAAGATTCTTCAATATAATGGATTATCATCTGATGCTTACTCTCAAGGAAAATTGATAGTTAGACCATCACAAGCTAAAGTGGGGATTGAATCACCTGTATTTTTAGAACGAATTCATGGTGATATATGTGGACCTACTAACCCACCAAATGGACCATTTAGATATTTTATGGTATTAATATATGCATCCAGTAGATGGTCACACGTGTGCTTATTATCAAGTCAAAATCTGGAATTTGCAAGATTACTTGCTCAAATAATTAAATTAAGAGCACCATTTCCTGATTATACAATCAGATCAGATACTATCTTTGATGCATTTTCACAACAACAATAAGTAGCGTTCGTCTTGATAATGCTGGTGAATTTACATCCCAAGTTTTTGATAATTATTGTATGTCAATTGGGATAAGTGGTGAACATCTTGTAGCTCATGTTCATACACAAAATAGTTTAGCATAATTATTTATAAAACATTTGCAAATTGCAAGACCATTACGTATGAGAGCTAAGCTTTCTTCATCTGTATGGGGACATGCTGTTTTGCATGCAATGTCACTTGTACACATTAGGCTAGTAGCTTATCATAAGTACTCGCCATTACCATTAACTTATAGTTATGAGCCAAATATTTTTCATCTGAGAATTTTTTGGTGTGCAGTATATGTTCCAATTGCTCCACACAACACACTAAGATGAGTCTTTAAAGGAGGTTACGAATATATGTTGGATATGATTCCCCGTCAATTATTAAATATCTTGAACTCCTGACGGGTGATATATTTACTGCACGATTTGCTTATTATCATTTTAATGAGATAAATTTTCCAACATCAGGGGGGAGGAATTAAGAAAGTGGAAAAAGAAATTACATGGAATGCATCGTTATTGTTTCATTTAGATCCCCGTACAGCTCAATGTGAACTTGAAGTTCAGAAAATAATTTATTTACAAAATATAGCAAATCAATTATTAGATGGATTTATAGATGCAAAAAAAGAAATAAGTCACATATACCAGCTGCAAATGTTCCATAAAAAATTGATATTCCACACTAATGAGTCTATAACACGCCCGAAGCGTGGTAGACTAGTGGGTTCCAAAGATAAAAATCATCAAAAATGAAAAATAATTAATAGTGAAAAAGACTTAGCTGAGGATGTAAATATCCATAAAAAAAATCATTGACATGACTACTGAGGAAGGTGAAATATCTAAAGATAATAATGAGATTTCAATAAACAATGTCATGTCAAGAAAAAGATAGAATCGAACTAATGTAATTATTGACAACATTTTTGCGTAATAATGTTGCTCTTGATATTATATCTGAAATGTCGACATAGAAAAGATTGGCTTAAATGGAAAAAAGCAATCGAGGCAAAATTAAACTCACTTTCAAAACGTCGGATTTTTGGACCAGTAGTCCAAACACCAGAAGGTGTTAAATCTGTGAGATAAAAATGGGTATTTGTGAGGAAAAGAAATAAAAATAATGAGGTGACAAGATATAAAGCAAGACTAGTTGCACAAGGTTTTTCACAAAGACCTGGTATTGATTTTGAAGAGACGTATTCTCCAGTGGTGGATGCAATTACATTAAGATATTTAATTGGCTTGACTGTGTATAAAAGTCTGGATATGCATCTTATGGATGTAGTCACAACATATTTATATGGACCTCTTGATAATGATATATATAAGAATCCCATAAAGATTTAAGGTACCTAAAACATATACATCAAATTCTCAGAAATGGTATTCAATAAAGTTATAGAGACCACTATATGGACTGAAACAATTAGGACGGATGTGGTACAATCGCCTGAGTGGATATTTATTGAAAGAAGGATATCAAAATAATCCAATATGTTCTTGTGTTTTTATAAAGAAATCACAATCAGGATTTGGTATTATAACTATATATGTTGATGACTTAAATATAATTGGAACTCCTGAAGAGCTTTCAAAGGCAATCGAATATCTTAAGAAAGAATTTGAGATGAAAGATCTCGGAAAAACAAAATTTTTTCTTGGTTTGCAAATTAAGCATTTAGCATATGGAATATTTATTCCTCGGTCAACTTCTACAGAAAAAAATTTGAAAAGATTTTATATGGACAAAGCATATCCATTAAATATTCCAATGGAAGTCCGTTCATTGGATATAAAGAAAGATATATTTCGACCTCAAGAAAATAATGAAGAATTTCTTGGTCTTGAAGTATCATATCTTAGTGCAATTGGTACACTTATGTATCTTGCTAATAATACAAGACCAGATATTACATTTTCAGTAAATTTATTAACAAAATATAGTTTCAAAAGGACATTGGAACAAAATTAAGCATATACTCCGTTATCTCCGAGGAACAATCGATATGAGTTTGTTTTATTCAAATAAATCAAATTTTGATCTAGTTGGTTATGCAAATTCTGGATATTTATCTGATTCACACAAAACTAGATCTTAAACAGGTTATCTATTCACATGTGGAGGAACTTCTATATCATGGCGATCGGTAAAACAGACCATAACGACCACTTCCTGAAATCATGCTAAAAGTCTTGCAATTCATGAGGCTAGTCGAGAATGTGTATGGCTAGAGTCAATGACTTAGCACATTCGTGAAACATGTGGCTTGTCTTCTAATAAAAATCTTCCAACAATATTATACGAAGACAACACAACTTGCATAGCTCAAATCAAAGGATGATATATTAAATGAGATAGAACAAAGCATATTTCAACAAAGCTTTTCTACACTCATGATCTTGAAGAAACTGGCGACATCACTGTACAACAAATTTGCTTTTGAAAAATTGGTGCATAACATTGGAATGCGGCGACTCAGAGATCTTAAGTGATGTTTTCATGAGGTAGAGTAAATATATTGTATTCTTTTAGGAGTATATATTTTATGAAATATGTACTTTTTTTCCTTCACTAGGGTTTTTTCCCATTGGGTTTTTTATAGTAAGATTTTAACAAGGCATATTTTATATATATATATATATATATATATATGAGCATCTAAGGGGGAGTATTATAAATATTATAATAATAAATAGATGCCCGTTGCTTATTATCCCAAAAGCCATATGTCACCCTTCATGTTGTTCATGTATCTTGTAATTATTCATGTTTGGTGTCCATGTAAGTCAACATCCTACTGCTTCTTTGCCTATAACTAGTGACATTTGATGGATTTTAAAATCACACAAATATTGGTGAGAATTCCACCTCAAAATTCCATTAATTTTCATATTATTCAAATTTATAATTTTAGTTATTTTATTTTATATTATATTTTATCTATATCCGTGTTCCCATCATACTCCCCAATTTCACGATAGAAGTTCCATTTTTCCCACTTCATAATAAGCTCTAAAAAGAATAATTAAAACCTATCTTAAATTTGTGTGTTTTATATGTATGGAATGGAAGACTTTTGAGCCCTTCATTATTTTGATTTGCAGACTTTTTAATTTGAGAAAGAATTGGAAGAAATTTATGATGAAATTGTATTTATACTTGATTTCTTGATTGCGACTGTATATTATATATAGGGTGACTTCTGATTTTAATTATTCTTTTCACTTATTATGTATCAACTTTTTTAACTATTGTTGAAGCAAATTACAAGATTTTGTCTTATTTCAGTTGTCTTTAAACTCCCTTATTTGTATGATCTGTTCATTGAGGTACTGTAGTTTAGGTAGGGTACAATGAAAAATGAAGATAAATCAAGTCGTTTTGCCTTTAATAATTATATCACCTTTGTTAATATTATGATTATAAAATATTAAAATGACAGTAAAAATATATTTTAGTGAACAAAATTTATATATGGCAGAATTCTAAACAATTCCCAGTAGACAATTAAAATGAAAAATTCAAAATTAAAATAATACATAAATATACATGTTGCAAAATTAGAATTCAAAGTAAAACAATATATTGTTGGCTTTTTTACCCTTAATCTCAAATTGATTAATTAACTAATGTTTTGATGATAACAAACCTGTTTTTATTTATTAATAATTTAAATATTTTGAAGTGTCCATTGCATAGAGCTCGGAATAACAATTCCGACACAATTTCAATCACTTAAATCGGAGTTTAAATGAATAAGTTATGGCCAAAACAAAAAATCTTGATGCATCGATGATGTGGCAGCAGTCGTGGTGAAGTCAAAGGTCAAATAGATGATATTTCACATGACACATAGATAGTCAATGGTCAACTCGCTGGCATGGCAGATGATATGGCACTTCAATTGTCACAAGTTGATTATGTGGTAGATGAAATGGACCACGATGTGGCAACATGTGGTCTTATAGTATTGCGAAACGTGGCGAGGTTATGAAGAAAATAATGAAATAAACTTAACAATAGTTAAACAAAAATCAAACGGTTAAATATTTCAAATTTATTATTATTTTAATCGGACCAGTAAGGCAATGACATGTGGCAGTTTTATTTTTAAAATAATAAAATGGACCAAATAGTCAAATTTTATATTTTATTATTATTTTTAAAATCTAGCCAATCAGAAGCTGACACGTGGTAGTCAATGGCTAGTTCAATCTTTCTAGCCTTATTTGAAGTCTGAAAAAAAAATTAGAAAAATTCTTTAAAAAATTCTTAAAACTTGTACAACCTCTTGAGAGCTTATTCGAATTTTTTGGGAATTTTTTAGCTTTAATTTCTATATTTTTCATACTTGTAAGAATTGTTCTTACAAAGTCTTTGAACATAGATTTGTTCATCCACTATTTGAGAGAGTTCTTTCATCTTATTCTTCATCGAATCATCTCCATATGTAAACCCTTGAACTTGAGTTTCTAAGCATCTATACATTGAAGTTAACCTTGGTGTTTGTATGCTTTACGATGCACATTAAGTTTTCTCGTTACTATGTAGGTGTGAAACTTAGCAAAGGATAGTAAGAAGTAAATCTTTCTAAGGGGGTGTTTGGTCCATGGGTTTGGAATCGGGGGGTTTGGCACTTGAAGCCAAACCATGTTTGGGCACTTGGAATAAAATTCCTGGAATTAAGAAACCAAACTCATGGGTTTGGAATATGTTATTTAATGAATATCATAGGTATCAGAAAATATTTCCTTCATCTTCTACCTCTTATCAATGATCGTCGATGACCATCGAAAACAAACATCGGTCAACTTCATAATTGACCGACCATGACGACCGATCGCCCTGATCGTCACCATGGACGAATGACTGTCTTAATCGCTGGAGATTGACTGCTGTGACCATTAACGACCGATCTTTGTGACTATTAACAATCAATTGTCGTGACTGTTAACGATCGATCGTTGTGACTGTTATCAACCGACCATAGTGACGGTCAATGACCAAACGTCATGACCGTTGGTGATCGTCGACTGTCTTCCCTATCAGCGGGATATCATCTTGATCGTCGACAACCGACCATTGTGATTGTTAACGACTGATCGTCTTAACTGTTGACCGTCTTCATCATCGAAAATTGATCGATGTGACCATTAATGATCGATTGTCGTGACTATTAATGTCTTATTGTAGTGATGATCAACAATCAAATGTTAATGACCCTTGACGACCGACTGACCGTCTTGATTGTCGACAATCGATCGATCATTGTGCCATCATCGATTGACCATTGTGATCGTCTTCGACCAATGCATGGTTTTCGATGGTTATCGACAATTGTTATCGATAGGCTACCTATGACCATTGGTCGTTGGCAACTTTTTTCCTCAATTTCCCTTTCTTCCTCCTTTTTTCCCTTGGATTTCTCTTTCTTTTCCTAAATATATTTTTTTTAAAAAAAATCTCCCTTATTCTAGGATCTTCCTCGTTGAAGCATTATGTCAATTATGCTAGTCATGGACTCTTAGATAATCAAATGTTCTTTATTGCCCATTGCCCACTGTTGGTCACCAGGGTTTTGTTTTTGTGTTTTTCCCCATTTCTTCTTCTTCTTCCTCTCTCTCCTCTTTTTGAAGGATCCCAAATTGAAGGGAACCTCGAGCAAAAGCAGGATCGTCCCAATTCCCATTTTTCACAGAATGAAATTTTTACAGAAAAGAAAAACAAATTATACATTTACATAAATTACAGCATGCTCAACAAAAAAAAAACTTGGGGTTTCAGATACCCTTACCTTTAAAGAAAGATCTTCAAGAATCCCTCAAATCGAAAACGGGCACTACCACAATGGCGACCTTCGTCTTCTCAAATAGAGAACCCAAAAGTGGTGGGTTTTTGCTATTTTGGAATGAGGGAAGGGATGAGAGATGAAAGGAGGATGAGAAGTTGTGATTGTTCTCTGAGAAAGTCCCACACACAAAACGTTTTCATCTCCCAGGATGAAGAAGGAGACTCTCTCCTGTCAAAAGCCAAATAAAATCAACCACTCACTTACATGGGTGGAGAGAAAAGAGATGAGGGAGTTGTAACTCCCTCCCAAATTCAATTCAATTAACTTTAATAAATAAAATAATAAAATTATTTTATAAAAAAATATATTTAATATATTTATAAATATGATAACTAACTTATCATATAATATATATATATATATATATATATATAGTAAACTATATGTTATATCTGAAGGATCTCTTGAACAAGAGCATCCATGAGGCGTTTGGATCTTTCCTATTTCATTATGGCCGAACTACCACACACATTCTAACAAACAGGTATGCAATTTAACACTAATTATAGGCATGCTTTCAGAAATAAAATACAAGAGATTGAGTTCACATACCAATTGAAAACTGTCTTCACTTCGAACTCAACCCAGTGGAAGCTAACCTCTACATTCTTTATCACCCAGCAATCAATCGGCTACCAGCAGCACGATTGTCTACACAAACGGCAGCAAACGAACAAGCAAGAGTGGGGACGACACCACCACTTAGAGCCCTTGGTATTCTCAGAGTGAGAATTCAAATAGTGGTCTTTGATGGAGTTGGTAGAGGAAGAAGGAAAGGGATGATCGTGTAGAACGACAAGCAAGTGGGAGAAGGTTATCGTATAACAGATGCTTATCGTTTAAAGAAAGATACACGATCGTGTAGGTTTTACTAAGCAATCGCCTAGTAATTAGTAAACGATCATTCAGAAAACTCGGCATGCTAAAGAATCGTTTAGAAAAGTTGAGCGATCATTTAGAGAATGCGTGCGATCATTTAGTACGCGAGGCGTGCGATCGTTTAGGCGTTAAGGAACTATCGTATAGGCTCTCAATTAAACAATCGAAACGTTTTCACACCTATTGCGATTTTTTCGAACTCTTTGCAAAATGAAACCAATTTTCATTTTATTCTTCAATTACAATAATCGAATAAGACTTTCCCACTAACACACGATTAAGGAGAAGTTTCTGGCCAATTATCACATAATTAACCAATTAATTAATAAATGAATATAATCATATTATATTCTTAACCTATAGTTTGATATCATATATCTGCTATAGTAATTTCTCCTCCACTTGATATAAATCATATTTATATATAATTTCCTCCAAAATATGTATCTCATACATTTAGTTAATTATATCATATATAATCGAACTACCTCTTGTCAATTTGAACATTCCAAACTGACCCAAAAACTGATTCTGACTTTATCCAAGCTACCTATGGAACCTTATGGACCTGTGGCTCGAAGCTCTAATGGTACGTGAATAGTTGACTGAACTCTTTAGCCACGAAATCCATCATCCGTTAACTGCCAGACATTCCATTAAAGACCAACAGCTGAACTCTTTTTACCACAGATATATTTCTGTGTCCATCGGATATAACCAATCATGAGTATGATGACCTTTCAAAGATGCTCCGAAGTACAGTTGGGCCAATATACCATTTTGCCTCTATAGTTACATTTCACTCCTTAAGTACCACTGATTCCTTTTATGAACTATACAATATAGTCCAACTATGTGTGAACACCTCTCGGGCTAAGAGAAGGTGTGTGACGCTACATCGTTCAAGCCTTGGAATCAGCCCTTAAGGGAGCTATCTATCTACTTGCCCCTGCTTTGGGGAAGGAGTGAATTCCATCTTGTGTAGCTGAGTTCCCAGCTCCCAAATCAGTCAAATCCCCAAAATGGTAGATTTGAGTCAGCGACCTGGCCGTTTGCACCCATACAAATCAAAGGATCGCCCTCATGGCAGGAATTCCCAACTCACTCAGGATTGAGGTCATGTTACCTATGGTCATCCTAATGAAGTAAAGTCTCTGTCATGAATGGTGTTATATAACGAGACGTTAACACTTCGTGGTCAGATCTTATACAAACTCTTTGTATAGGACACCCCCGCTTGCATGTCCCCTACACGAATGATCAGGATCAGACCATCTGTGACAAGTCACAATACTTGTGACCATTCCATAAAGTGGGCCGTATCCGTAGCGTTACCAGGATAAGGTTTCCCTCCTATATCCATATACTACAGACCATTTTGGTTATCTCTTAAGACATGATCCATTTGTATGTCACCACATACATGTTTAAGTTACATACTGATAACCAGGGATTTTATGTTTATTGGTTTGTGGTAAAGCAAATAAAACAAACAACTGAGCAAAAACAAGAAGTGAAGTAAAATATCATATATTATACATCACAAACGTTCGTACAAATTGTTTAAACTACAGGATACGAGACTTTAGGGCATCAACCCCAACAATATCAAATATAACGTATAACCTATAGTTTAAATATTTTTATCATATATAATATAACCTATAGTTTCTTTTCTCTCTAATATGGGAAGCGATCTTCGTGACGATTATGTCCCTTCGATGCACTATCTCGTGAATCAGATGATACTTCTGCTCTATGTGTTTGTCGCGCCTGTGACTCCTCAGCTTCTTGGAGTTCGCTACTGCCCCACTATTATCACAATAGAGGGTAATGGGTCTAGACATATCTGGAACAACTTCCAGTTTTGTCAAGAACTTCCTAAGCCAGACGACTTCCTTACCAGCTTCGCATAGTGGAGTCGGCGATGTACCCCTGCTTAGTGCTTCGCCACACTACAGCTCATCCGTTAAGACTAAAGACTGACCCTGAAGTGGACTTGCAAGAGTCCCTATCAGTCTGAAATTCAGAATATGTGTATCCAGTAAGGATCAAATCCTTAGATCCATACACGAGCATGTAGTCCCTCGTTCTCCGAAGATACTTAAGGATGTTCTTTACTACGATCCAGTGACCCTAGCCTAGGTTAGACTGATACCTACTAACTATGTCCACAGTGTAGCATATGTCTAGACGAGTACAGAGCATTACATACATCAAACTGCCAATGGTAGATGCATATAGGACCCGTCTCATCTCCTCAACCTCTTGAGGCGTCTTAAGACACATGTCCTTAGACAAAGTGAGTCTATGCCTAAACGACAGTAGGCCCCTCTTGAAGTCCTTCATCGAGTACTTGAGCAACATCTTGTCAATGTACGATGCCTGAGACAGTGTTGGCACTTTGTTCTTATGATCCTGAAAGATCTATATACCCAGAACAAACTAAGCCTCTCCCAAATATTTCATTTGGAATTGGGTCGCTAGCCAGTTCTTAACTGCAGTCAGTAGACCTACATCATTCCCAATGAGTAATATATCATCTACATACAACACTAAGAAGACTACTGAAGCGTTGATGATCTTCTTGTAGACAGAAGGTTCATCAACGTTATGGTTAAATCCATACGACTTGATTGCAATATCAAACCATATGACAGAAGGTTCATCAACGTTATGGTCAAATCCATACGACTTGATCGCAGTATCAAACCGTATGTTCCAAGATCGAGGCACATGTTTCAGCCCATAAATGGACCAATTCATTTTGCAAATCTTTTGCTCTTGACCTTGGGCTATGAATCCCTCGGGTTGCACCATGTAAATAGTCTCCTTAAGATTGCCATTCAGAAAGGCCGTCTTGACGTCCATTTTCCAGATCTCATAATTATAATAAGCTGCAATGGATAGGAAGATGCAGATCAACTTTAGCATGGAAACATGCGAGAAAGTCTCCTCATAGTCGACTCCCTCTACCTGGGTATAACCCTTTGTCACAAGTCAAGCCTTGAAGGTCTGTACCTTTCTATCAACATCCCATTTGTGCTTGTAGATCCATTTACAACCTATAGGTCTTATCCCATTAGGTTGATCTACGACATCCTATATTGAGTTGAAATACATCGACTCTATCTCGAGATCCATGGCTTTGACCCATTCATCCCTGTCTACATCTTCCATTGCCTTCTGATAAGACAACAGATCCTCAACGTCACTATCTACTACCATAGCAAGGATTTTCTTGAAACCCACTGCATCGATGGTAGACCTATTCAACTCCGCCACATTAAAGTGGACCATCATGTTTAGCACATGTTCACGAAAAGAGGTGCCTTCTTCCATTTTGGAGTTGAATGTGTATTTAAGACCCTCATGCATAAGCTGTTCAAACGATTGTCCAAACATCCCCTGCAGGGACTGCATGATCTCATGCGCTGAGACCATAGGTTCATGTTTTTTGGCCAACACTTTAGAAAGACTTGCCAAGATGTAGGCTCGAGCCTTCTCATTCGCTTGTTCATCACTCGTATGCTTCCCGAACATTTCGGGCGGCATTAGGAGCTGGAATAGGAGGACAAGCCTCCGTGAGAGCGAACATGAGCTCCTCAATGATAAGGATCATCGTGATCATGTGTTTCCATGTTGCGAAATTTTCGCTAGTAAGTTTGCAAACTGAATCGGTCCATTTATGGGCTGAAACAAGTGCCTCGATCTTGGAACATT
Source organism: Benincasa hispida (assembly GCF_027475165.1). Taxonomy (NCBI): domain Eukaryota; kingdom Viridiplantae; phylum Streptophyta; class Magnoliopsida; order Cucurbitales; family Cucurbitaceae; genus Benincasa; species Benincasa hispida. The sequence goes on from NW_028326513.1 coordinate 24,133, forward strand.
CGGTTTGATACTATGGTCAAATCGTATGGCTTTGACAAAAACGTTGATGAACCTTGTGTCTACAAGAAAATCGTTAACAGTTCAATAGTTTTTTTAGTGTTGTATGTAGACGATATACTACTCATTGGGAATGATGTAGGTCTAGTGACTGCAGTTAAGAATTTGCTAGTGACCCAATTCCAAATGAAAGATATGGGAGAGGCTCAGTTTGTTCTGGGAATACAGATCTTTCAAGATCGTAAGAACAAAATGCTAGCACTGTCTCAGGCATCGTACATTGACAAGATGTTGCTCAAGTATTTGATGTAGGACTCCAAAGGGGCCTACTGTCGTTCAGACATAGAGTCACTTTGTCCAAGGACATGTGTTCTACAATTCCTCAAGAGGTTTATGAGATGAAACGGATCCCATATGCATCTGTCGTTGGCAGTTTGATGTATACGATGCTTTGTACTAGACCAGACATCTACTACGCTGTGGGAATAGTCAGCAGGTATCAGTTTAACCCAAGCCAAGGTCACTAGACTGCAGTGAAGAACATCCTCAAGTATCTTCGGAGAACGAGAGACTACATGCTAGTGTATGGATCTAGGGATTTGATCCTTACTGGATACACAGATTTTGACTTTCAGACTGATAAGGACTCTCGCAAGTCCACCTTAGGGTCAGTTTTCACTTTTAACGGAGGAGTTGTAGTGTGGCAAAGCACTAAATAGGGATGCATCGCCGACTCCACTATGGAGGCGGAGTACGTAGGGGCTTGCGAAGCTGCTAAGGAGACCATCTGGCTCAAGAAGTTCTTGACAAAGCTGGAAGTTGTTCCAGATATGTCTAGGCCCATCACCCTCTATTATGACAATAGTGGTGCTGTAGCGAACTCCAATGAGCCTAGAAGTCATAGGCACGACAAACACATAGAGCAGAAGTATCACCTGATCCGCGAACTAGTGCATCGAGGGGATGTGATCGTCACGAAGATCACTTTGGAGCACAATGTTGCTAACCCAATTTACGAAGGCTCTCACGGCTACAATGTTTGAGGGTCACCTTCAAAGCATGAGCTTATAGGACCGCCTGCTACGGGACTAGGGCAAGTGGAAGATTTTATTGTACTGGGCTTTTATGCCCTAGTTTATTGTTTTGTACTAGTTTTTGTACACCCCATTTCGCTTTAGGAGAAGTGGGAGATTGTTGGGGATGTTTCCCTAAAGCCACGTGTCCTGTAGTTTGTAAACAGTTTGTACGAACACTTGTGATGTATAATATATGATATTTACTTCACTTCTTGATTTTGCTCATATTGGATGTTTTATTTGCTTTACCATAAACTAACAAACTAAAATCCCCGGTTGTCTTTATGTAACTTAAGCATGTATGTGGTGACATACAAGTGGATCATGTCTTAAGTGATAACCAAAATGGTCTGTAGTATATAGATATAGGAGGGAAACCTTGTCCTGGTCACGCTACGAATGCGGCCCACTTTGTGGAATAGTTACAAGTGTTGTGACTTGTCACAGATGGTTTGATCCTGATCATTCATGTAGGGGACATGCGAGCGGGGGCGTTCTATACAAAGAGTTTGTATAAGACCTGACCACGAAGTGTTACCATCTCGTTATATAACGTCGTTCATGACAGAGACATCACTTCACTAGGATGACCATAGGTAACATGATCTCAATCGTGAGTGAGTTGAGAACTCCTGCCATTGAGGGCGGTCCTTTGATTTGTATGGGTGCGAGTGGCCAGGTCGCCGATTCAAACTTACCACTTTGGGGATTCGTCTGATTTGGGAGGTGGGAACTTAACTACACAAGATGGAATTCACTCCTTCTCCGAAGTAGAGGGGTAAGTAGATAGATAGCTCCCTTAAGGGCTAATCTCGAGGCTTGAATGATGTGGCGCCACACACTTTCTCATGGCCCAAGAGGTGTTTACTCATAGTTGGACTATGTTGTATTATTCATTAGAGGGATCAGTGGTACTTAAGGAGTGAGATGTAACTATAGGGGCAAAACGGTAAATTGGCCTAGCTGTACTTACGAACATTTATGAAGGGTTATCATACTCATGATTGGTTATATCCGATGGACATAGAAATATATCTGTGGTAAGAAGAGTTCAGCTGTTAGTCTTTAGTGGAATGTCTGGTAGTTAACGGATGGTGGATCTCGTGGCTAAAGAGTTTAGTCAGCTATTCACATACCATTGGAGCTTCCAGCCATAGGTCCATAAGGTACCCTTGGTAGCTTGGATACAAGTTAAGAATAAATTTTTGGGTCAGTTTGAAATATTCAAATTGACAAGAGGGAGTTCGATTATATATGATATAATTGAACTGGTTAATTATATATGATATGATTGACTAAATGTATGATATACATTAATTTGTAGAAAATTGGATATAAATATGATTTATATCAAGTAGGAGAAAACACTATGATTGATATATGATATCAAACTATAGGTTATGAATATAATATGATTATATTTATTATTTTATTAATTTGACGGTTATGAGATAATTGCCCATTGTTTTCTCTGAAATCATGCGTTAGTGGGAAGTTTAATTCGGTTTTCATAACTAAAGAATAAAATGAAAATGGTTTTCATTTTGCAAGATATATGCATAATTGTTCATGGTGTGATTAGCATTCGATTGCATAGTACTTTAGAGCTTATATGATAGCGCATCATGTTTATTAAACGATCGTACACCCGCATGCACATTCTCTAAACGATAGCTTAGCGCCCGAGCCTAACTAAGCGATTGTATAGACGATAGCTTTGCTTTTCCTACACGATCGTGTAACTTGACTAAACGATTAAGCACCCTGACTATACGATAGTCTTTTACTTCTCCCACTTGCTTGATCTTTTGTACATGATAGTTTTTCCTCTTCACCTCTACCAAATTCGAACAAAGTCCACCCTTTGGATTCTCACTTCGAGAATACTGAGGGCTTCGAGTGGTGGTGTCATCCCCATTTTCTAGTGTTCGTGTGAAATCATTCGTGGTAGACGACGGAAGAGTTGCTGAACGATTGCCTGACGTTCTAGTGAGAGGAGTTCGTTTGTGGAGAGAGCGAGATTTCAAGTGAAGAAAGCTTCAACTGGTATGTTCTCATAGTCTCTTGTTTATTCATCCTTTAAGCATGCCAGTAATTTAGTGTTGTTAATGCATATCTGTATGTCTGAATGTATATGTGGAAATTCTATCACAATGAATTGGAAAGATCTACTTCCGCTCATAGGTACTCTTGTATAAGAGTTCCTTCATATGGTATCAGAGCCAGGTTTCTGATATTCTAAATTCATTGCTGCAAAGAATTGCATTTACATTCTCGGTGGGTGAAACATGTTTACTCTCTATTTTAATTGTTAATTCGTTTGTGGATCTGTGGATTAATGGAGTTTTCTGGGATGAAACCTCGGTTTGTTAAATTCTTTTACATTTCCAATTAATTGTAAAGGCCCATGCCTTTTTGGGCATAATTAATTGCTATCGAGTTTGTAATTTCAAAGTTAGTTTGAGTTTTGAGTCATTCATGAAAAAGTTCAGAGCAAGGGTTGCTGTTCTTCGAGGAAGAAGGCGACCAAGTGTTGGTTGGATCATGTAGACGATGGGGTAGACGATCGCCGAGTATCAGATGCTCAGGTGTCGTTTAATGCACATGCGCACTAGACGATCGTATAGCTCAGCAAGCCTCATCATTTAGTAACTGACTATACGATTGCGGAGTAAAATGTGTGGTAAATTGTTTACCTTTCACGTGTTAAGCGATTGTCTAGCCGATTAGGCTTCGTAGCCTCGTTGTCGTCTAAGTGATCGTGTAGCATTTGCGCTATCGTCTAGTATGTGTTAAACGATCGTTTACCTGGAGGTGTTTACTAAACAATGGGAGCTTCGCCCGGTGGTTCAAGACCCGGTTTGCTAGTGAACCGGTTTGCTCGGTGGAAAAATGTAATAGATAAAATTTTTCATTCCAGTTTTTTATTGGTTCATCCCGGTCCATTAATCTGTGGTTTTATACATGCAACGTATGTTTATTTTATATGTCATATGATATGCACATATAGAAAAATCCCACCTTAAGTTATGCATTGGTCATGCATCTTCTCTTTATTATAAATGTTATGATTTAGAGAAGCATGATTTAAATTACGTAAGAGCATGCTTATGCATCATATACTATAAAAGTTATATTTATGCATGCATAAAAGCATTAACATGCATCATCTTTATATTATAATTGTTATAGTATAAGGGTGTATGGAAAGCATGTTTTCTTGGTTATTAATTGTATATAAAAGTTATGTATACTAATGACCGGATATTGCATGAATCATGACACATAGGTTACTTTATAAGCATTATAGATACCTTGTTGTGTGGCAATGTGTTTTAGTTGTTTCTTTTTAAAGGTTAAAGAGAAATTAGAACTAAAAACTATAAGAAAGACATGCATGCTCACTTAGGTTTAATTCATGGTTTTAAAATGTTTAAAACTTGGATGACATAGACCTAAGATCATGGTTCTAATATGATTAGCAACCCTTAGACTTTAATCTTTTAATAAGTTTAATAGGATTAAATTGACTAAAAGGTTAAAGTGTAACAAATCTATTTATAAGGGACCTTTTGTCTAAGGCGGGTTCCGTCTTGGGTGGGGTATTTAAGTTGATGGAAACGTAACGCCCCTACTTGGGAACCTACCTAGAAAGGTGAACTAGATAGATTTGATGCATGCATGCAAGTTAATGACAGTCCATTAAAGTGTTTAAATGTGACTACTTGAACTTGTTCTATTTCATAGACAAAAGTTGTTTATGAGCGGACTTAAAAGATGACAGACTAAAATCAGTAGTCGGGTTGTCTTGGTCAATGAACCCCTAGGTAGAACATTCAGTGGGAGGTACTTGGGGCATATGATGCTTCATTTAAACCTTTCACGTTTCTCTCTTATAGTCCACATCGTGAGTTCTACCCTCGGCCTCGTGGAACCCTGGGAGTGTCCCCCTAAAGGATGGTGTTTGGGCAGGTCAATATCAAGGTGGATGGAGAGAATGTTCATAGTAAGTGGGAGCGGGAATTGCGATAGCATATCCCACGGTCTCCCTCGTTGGATTAAATAAAGTTTCTGCGCATCGCCTCGAGGCACCCTGAGAGTGTCCCCCTATAGGATGGCAGTTTTGCGCATTTCTTTATTTGATCTCCTGTAAGAAGATAAGGTTACTTAGTCTCTTATTCTAATCTACTTCTTCCCTATAGTGGGCTCATTAGGTCGGGACTCTGGTGCCAAAAATGAGGGGTCACACTTATGTGAAATTGTTAAGGGTTAACATTTCTGGACCAAATAAATAGTGGCTGTTAGGTTCAATTCCAAGAGTTGGTTCTACCTGATGGTTGAGAATGTCTCATCCCAGTGAAGGGGCATCTGATCACCCCACCAGTGACGTTTGTCCTGCCTCGTTGGGGGCATCATTGTAAAATAGAAGACTTATCATTTAGGGTACTTGGAAACTGTTTTGCTAAAACTAATTGGTTAAAATGTGGTTAAGCAAAGTCTTATAAAAGTTTGTTCGTTTTTTAGCAACAAGTTTTAAAATGGCTACAGCCACAATTGCTTTACTTAGCGCCAAAAAACTTACTAGTGACAATCGAGGATCTGATGTTTACCCTTACGGAGAGGCTAGAAAGAAAGATAAAAAGGCATTATTTTTATCTACAAAGCTGTAGATGAAAATATTTGTGAAAGGATATCAGGAGTCTCGACTGCTAAAGTGGCAAGAGATGCATTGCAGAATTTTTACGAAGGGGAAGAAAAAGTAAAATTGGTACGATTACAAAAACTTTAAGCTGAATTTGATACCATTCCGATGAAAGATGTTGAAACTATTGAAGAATTTTTCAACCGTGTTCTCTTAATTGTTAATCAATTGAGATCAAATGGAGAAGCAATTGAAGATCAATGAGTAGTTGAAAATATCCTTCGAAGCATGACTAGAAGGTATGGGCATATTTTTGTTGCAATTTAATAATCCAAAGATTTGTCAACTCTTTCCATCATAGCTTAATGTGATCTCTTTAATACCATAAGCTCATATTGAATTTTGATTCAACTCCTTCAGTAGAAGCTTTTCATATACAAACCTTTTCTAGAAGGAGATCAGGTGGAAGAAGAGGTGGATGTGTTGGTAGAAGAAATGGACGGTCCAATGACTTCAAAAATTTCGAGTTAGAGAGCAAAGACAATCAAACTTCTTCAAATAAAGGAAGAGGAGAAGTTCAAGTAGAGGAAGAAGTAGAAGTGGAGGTCGTGGAGATTTTTCTCACATACAATGTTTCAATTGTAGACGTTACGGCATTTTCAAGTACATTGTTGGTCTAGGAAGTCTAATTCAAATCAAGTTGAAACCATTCTAATGCATAAGCACAAGGATAATGATCAAGGTTTTCTCTTTCTCGCATTCAATGTCCAAAAAATAAGCACTGAAGATATATGGTATCTTGATAGTGGTTGCAATAACCATATGACAGAAAGAAATGATATTTTTATATCTTTAGATGAATCTCATCAAAATGAAGTGAAAACTGGTGACAAGAAGAAGCTCGAAGTCAAAGGAAAAGGAGATATCCTTGTCAAGACAAAGAATGAAGCAAAAAGAATCAATGATGTATATTATGTTTCAGGGCTCAAACATAATATTTTAAGTGTTGGGCAGCTTCTACTAAAGAACATGATATTATCTTTAAAGATGGTGTATGCAAGATCAAAACCAAGAATGGAGGTCTCATAAGAAAGGTACGTATTGTTGGGGTTGATTCCTTGAATCTCGTGGGTCCTATAGTTTATAATTGTAATATACAAACATTTTATTTATTTAATAAAATATGAGATGTTTTATTCAATATTTAGTAGCATTAACCCACAAATCAATAAACTAATATCCAAGGTTATCATCTGTAGCTTAAACATGTATGTAGAGACATACAGGTGGATCATATTTAAGTGATAACCCAAATGGTCAGTAGTAGATGGATAAGGTTGGGTTTCTTATCTTGATGACACTAGGAATATGACTCGTTTTGTAGATGTTACAATTGTTGTAAAATGCTACAAATGGTATAATCCTGATCATTCATGTAGAGACATGTGAACGGGGGTGTTCTATACAAAGAAATTTTTATAAGATCGAACCATAAAATGACTAGTCTCATTATATAACACTATTCATAATAGAGACTTACATTTCACTAAGATGACCATAGCGTGACATGACCTGAATCCTGAGTGAGTTGTGAACTCCTACCTATGAAGGCGGTCCTTTGATTTGTATGAGTGAGAGTGGCCAGATAACTGGCTCAATAAGCCTACCCTTTTGAGAATTTCGTCTGATTGGAGAGTTAGGAACACAACTATATAAGACGGAATTCACTCATTCCCTAACATTTGGGTAAGTAGATAAATTGCTCCCTTAAGGACTGATTCTGAGGGTTGAATAATGTGGTGTCAGATTCTCTTTTGCTTCAAGAGGGGTTTGGTCATAATTGGACTATGACTTATTGTTCATTAGAGGGCTTAGTGGTACTTAAGGAGTTTGTAACTACAGGGGCAAAATGGTAATTTTGGCCCAGTTGTACTTACGAGCAATTTGTGAAAGATTATCGTATCGTTGATTGGCTATATCCAGTGGATATAGAAATATATCTATAGTGCAAGAGTGCAGCTGTCGGTTTTTAGTCGAGTGACCGCCAGTTAATGGGTGTTGGGTAATTTATTTAAAGAGATTAATTAATTATCAAAGCACCATTAGAGCTTCAATCTATAGGTCCATAAGGTCCCCTCTGTAGCTCAATAGAGATAATTGAGAATTAATTTTAGATTAATTTGAATTGTTCAAAATAATTGAGGGAATTAATTATATGTGATATAATTAATATAATGTATTTAATATATTATAAAATAAAGTTCATTTGAGAGGAAATAAATATCTGAATATGATTCAAATATTAATTATATGGATTGGATTCATATAACTAAATTTAGTATAAATGTGATTTATATTAAATACCACAAATTAATGAAAGAATTAAAAACTATAGGTATATTGTATTTGATACAATATAAAAACTATAGGTCATATGTTATATTTGATATAGTATATATATATATATTATAAGTTAGTTATTATACATAAATATAATTATTATTTATATTTGTTTTTTTTAATTTGAATTTCAAATTAAATGGAGGGAGTTACAACTTCCTCCCCTTAATTCTCTCAATTAATGTGGAAGTGCGAGTTGGTTTTACGATGAATGGGTTTTTTTTTTCAGTTTTATCTTCATCTTCTTTATAGACTCCTTTTCTCTCTCAAAATTCTTTTTCTTCCCTCTTCCAAAATTCTCAGAGCCCACACACTCCTAAGAGATTCTCATCCCCTACAAAAAAATACAGAAGAAGATCTCGTGTTATGCCCTCATTGACATGTTTGTGATTATTCGTGGAGAAGAGGATTTGTGAAGATTTGTGATCTTCAAAGGTATCATTTGTTCTCCATTTTCATCTTTAAATGCATGCTGTAAATTTTGGAATTAATAAATAATTTTTTTTTGTTTGATTTCTGTAAATTTCTTGTTTTGTAAAAAATTGGAAATTAGGTCAATCCCCACTTCCGCTAGGGAACTTTAAAATTCTTTCAATTGGTATCAGAGCCAAGTTTTTTGTCCCAATTTTTTCCATTTTTTCCAAAATTAATTTTACAAATTTTTGTGGGTTTTTGCATTTTGTATTTATTCATGATTGAGATGAATGTATGGAATGAATGGTTTGTGATTATTAGATGTTTTTGGGATTGGACTCTTGTTTTACAGCTTTTAATTTTTACAAATATGATTTGTAGGGCCCTTTGTTTTTAGGCATTATTTGTTATCGAGTTTGTAATGTCAATGTCCCATGTCATTCGTGACAATTTCGGTTGAATTCCAAAGAAAACAAGGCCAAATTCGGAGGAATTATGATTGAATTTGCAACGGTACATTGGCTTCTGTATAGTAGCGTTGCAATGTTGTGAATGGACAGAACGAGATGTTCTTTCCATAGCGTTGCAATGCTAGGTCACAACATTGTAACGCTCTAAGACGGAAAGAACGAACTGGTTCGCGCACGGTTTGGTTTGTGGCTCGATCGATTCGTGTCCGGTTCACTTGGTTCGAGCGGTTTTGTGGCCGGCTTGAGTGTTGGGCATTCCGGTTCATGCGGTTTAAGACCCAGTTCGCTTGTTTTGAATCGGTTGATTATTAATTTTGTAATAGTTAGAGCTTTTTTATTAATTAAATTAATATAAGTGTTAAATTAATTTAATTAATTGTTAAGAAGTCCAATCCCAGTCCAATAATTATTTTTTAAATTATGCATATGATGTATGATTTATTTATATATCATAATGTATGCCATATAGTTAAATCCCACATAGGTTATGTATTATTCATGCATCATTTATATTATAAATATTATAATATATAGTTGCATGATTAATTTATAGCATGCTCATACATCATATAATATAAATATTATGATATATAGTTGCATGCATTAATAACATAGCCATACATCATTTATATTATAAATGTTATAATATATAGCTTGAATGTATGGATGAATGTATGTTATTAATAATTTCATTACTTTTTTATATAAGTGTTAAAACGGTAAATTGGTCCAGTTGTACTTACGAGCATTTGTGAAGGGTTATCGTACTATTGATTGGTTATATCTGTGGACACAAAAATATATCTGTGGTGAGAAGAGTGCAGCTTTTAGTCTTTAGTGGAGTGCCTGACAATTAACGGATGGTGGATCTCGTGGCTAAAGAGTTTAGTCAGCTATTCACGTACCATTGGAACTTCAAGCTACAGGTCCACAAGGTCCCCTTGGTATTGGGGTTTGTGCCCTAAAGTCTCATGTCCAGTAGTTTATAAACAACTTTATACGAATACTTATGATATATAATATAAATGATATTTACTTCACTACTTGACTTTGCACATTTAGATGTTTTTTTATTTTACCACAAACCAATAAACTTAATATCCCTGGTTATCTGCATATAACTTAAGCATGTATGTGGTGAAATACAAATAGATCATGTCTTGAGTGATAACCAAAATGGTCTATAGTATATGGATATAGGAGGAAAACCTTATCCTGGTAACGCTAAGGATGCGGCCCGCTTTGTTGAATGGTCACAAGTGTTGTGACTTATCACAGATGATCTGATCCTGATCATTCGTGTAAGGGACATGCGAGCGGGGGCGTCCTATATAAAGAGTTTGTATAAGACCTGACCACGAAGTGTTAACGTCTTGTTATATAACACCGTTCATAACTGAGACTTCACTTCACTAGGATGACCATAGGTAACATGACAATGGTAACATGACCTACCATTGAGGGCGGTTCTTTGATTTGCATTGGTGTGAGTGGCCAGAATGCCGACTCAAACCTACCATTTTGGGGTTTTGTCTGATTTTTGAGCTAGAAACTCAGCTTCACAAGATGGAATTCACTCCTTCCCCGAGGTAGGGGTAAGTAGATAGATAGCTCCCTTAAGGGCTGATTCCAGGGATTGAACGATGTGGCACCACACACCTTCTCATGGCTCGAGAGGTGTTCACACATAGTAAGACTATGTTGTATTATTCATTAGAGGGATTAGTGGTACTTAAGGAGGAAGATGTAATTACAGGGGCAAAATGGTAAATTGGCCTGCTGTAATTACAAGCATCTGTGAAGGGTCATCACACTGATGATTGGTTATATCCAATGGACATAGAAATATATCTTAGCAAGAAGAGTTCAACTATCGGTTTTTAGTGGATTCCCTAGCAATTAACGAATGGTGGATATCGTGACTAAAGAGTTTAGTCAGCTATTCACGTATCGTTGGAGCTTCGAGTCATAGGTCCATAAGGTCCCCTTGGTAGTTTAGATACAAGTTGAGAATCAGTTTTTGGGTCTGTTTGAAATGTTCAAATTGACAAGAGGGGGTTCGATTATATATGATATAATTGAACGAGTTAATTAAATATGATATAATTAATTTTATGTATGAGATACATTAATTTAGAGAAAATTGGATATAAATATGATTTATATCTAGTAGAGGAAAATATTATAATTAATATATGATATTAATTATATGTTATGAATATGATAAGATCACATTCATTGGACGTTATAAAGGAAATAGGAAGGCGCCTCTTCGTTCTAAATAACGGATGAGTGCATTATAAATATCAGACGGTGTGTTGATCTCGTAGTGCGCGGACATTGTGAAAAAGATAGTGTCATCGTTTAGAAAATCAGTGTCTATACGATAGTGATTGCACGATCGCTTACATATACGATATTGCTAAGCGATCGTATATCGATTACACCGTCGCGCGCTATTATCTAAACGATCGTTTACCTTTTTCCTAAGCGATCATTTAGCTCCTGGTATTTACTAAACGATCGTGTAGACGATCGCTTAGTTTTTCCTACGCGATCGTTCAAATGCGATCATTTAGACGATTGTTTACCTTTTCCTATACAATCGTATAGACGATAGCTTACTTTTCCTACATGATCGTATATTTCACCTAAGCGATCAAGCATCTTGTCTATGTGATAGACAACCTCTTCTCCTACTTGATTGTATTGTACGGTCTCTCTTCCTCCTTCCCTCTACCAAATCCGATCAAAGCCCACACTTTGGATTCTCACTCCAAGAATACTGAGGGCTCTGATTGGTGTTGTCTTCTCTGTTTCCTTCTGTCCGAGTGGTGATTGTTTGATGTAGATGGTTGGGCTTCAGACTCGCTGTGAAGAAGAAATCTTCATCTGGTATGATTTCTTGATCTCTTTAGCATTATGAAAGTATGTTTGAACGTATTTATGGTAATTCTGTCACAATGAATTGGAAAGATCCGCTTCTGCTCGTAGGTACTCTTGAATAAGAGTTCCTTCACTTGGTTGCTCAATGGATTCATGTTGAGAATCAGTTTTTGGGTCAGTTTGAAGTGTTCAAATTGACAAGAGGGAGTTTGATTATATATGATATAGTTGACACGATGTATGAGATACATTAATTGGAGGAAAATGATATAAATATGATTTATATCTAGTAGAGGAAAAAAAGACTGGTTTAAATGTTGCATATGATGTGATATTAAAACTATAGGTTATAAATATAATATGATAAGTTAGTTATTATGTTTATTTATAATTAAACAATTATGAGATAATTGTTAGTAGTTTCTCCATAACCATGCGTGAAAGTGGGAGGTTGCATTCAGTTTTCATAACTGGAAGGATAAAATGAAAATAGTTTTCATTTTGGAAGAGCATCGCATAATTGCTTCATGATTGTACACTACCTATCGTTTAGCTCACGAGAGTCTACACGACATCCTCAAGTGTTTCCTAAACGATCGTGTAGCTTTTACTAAGTGATTATGTGCCCGAGAGAGATTCACTAGACGATCGTATAGACGATCAAGACATCTTACCTAAACGATCATGCACCTTTTCTAAATGATCAAGCATAAGTCTATACAATAGACACAAACTTCTCCCACTTACTTGGTTGTTAAATAGATTGTTTTTCCCTTCTTCCCTCTACCAAATCCAATAGAGCCCATACCTCCTAGATTCTCACTTCGAGAATACCAAGGTCACTGAGTGGTGGTGTCCAAGTTGCTACTTGTTCGTGTAGAAGACTGTTACTGAGCGATAGCGAGAGAGTTGGGTAGACGATTGGCTTGGCGTTGCAGCGACAGCGAGAGGTGCTGATCCAAGCAAGAGCGAGAGATAAATAGAAGAAAAGTACTTCAAAGGTGAGTCTCTTGTTCCTTTGTATTTATTTGTTGAAAGCATGCTGTAATCTATTCTGAAATGCATAACTTGTATGTATATTTGTGAATACTTGTATTTTTGTCACAATGAATTTGGAACAATCTTGCTTCCGCTTTTAGGTACTCTTTGATAAGAGTTCCTTCAATTGGTATCAAAGCCAGGTTTTGATATTCCAAATCCATTGATGTATAGAATTGCATTTACATTCTTGGTGGGCAAAGCATGTCTGCATTCTATTTAAATGTTAAATAGGTTTGTGGATGCGGATTAGTAGAGTTTTCTAGGATGGTTGCCTCTGGTTATTTAATTCTTTTACATTCAAAGTTAATTATAAGGGCCCCTTTGTTTTTGGGCATATTAACTTCCTATCAAGTCTGTAATTCAAAGTGTTTGAGTCAGTGTGAGTCACCCGTGATGAAGCTTCAAGGCAAGGAGTTGCACTATACTTTGAGGATGAAGACAACCAAGTGTTGGTCAGGTCATGTAAACGATGGGGTAAGCGATCGTTGAGTATGGGATACTCGGTAGCAAGGTGAACGCGCGCGCACTAAACGATCGTGTAGCTCAACAAGCTTCATCGCTTAGTCACTGACTACATGATCACGGAATAAAGGTTACTTAAGAACTTGCTCTATATTCGTCTAGACGATCGTGCTTCATAACAACATTGTCGTCTAAACGATCGTTTAGACTTGCGTGTTTAATGTTAGTGCGTTAAACGATTGAATGCCTCATGCTTCATCGCATTATAAATGGTACTCAATCGTTGCTAAGCGATCATGGACACTCAACCAGTTTACTAAACAATCAGGGCGGTTCAAGACCCGGTTCGCCTGTGAACCGGTTTGTTTGTTGGAACGAGTGTAAAGCTAGTTTGTGTCACTTCCACATATGAGGTTGCCCAACACATGTGCTTGAGGCTAATCCAAATAAATTGGAACCACATTTGAGGTTGTGCCTCTTTGCAGGCTACCCCAAAGGTACACGAGGGAGTTACTTTTATGATCCTACAGAAAACATAGTGTTTGTGTCTATGAGCGCTACCTTCCTGGAGAGGGATCATATTAAGGAGCACAGTCCACGTAGTAATATCTGTTTCGTGAACTTTCCAATGAAACTACTGAAACTTCAACAAGAGTTGTTGAAGGGCCTGCTCCATCAGTAAGAGTTGTTTATGGTAATTCATCTGGTAGGTCAGTTCCACCTCAAGAGTTAAGGGAACCTCGACGTAGTGGGAAGGTTGTGAACCCACTTATTTGCTATATGGGTTTTACTGAAATCCTGGCTATGGTAGTTGATGGCGAGGTTGAGGATCCGTTGTCGTATAAGAAGGAAATGAAGGATGTTGACGAGGAAGAATGGGTCAAAGCCATAGATCTTGAGATAGAGTAGATGTACTTCAACTCAATATGGGATCTTGTAGATTAACTTGATGGGGGTAAAACCTATAGGTTACAAATCGATCTACAAGAGGAAACAGGGTGCCGATGGGAAGGTGCAAACCTTCAAGGCTAGACTTGTGACAAAGGGTTATACCCAAGTAGAGGGAGTCGACTATGAGGAGACTTTCTCGCCTGTTGCCATGTTAAATTCTATCCTTATCCTCCTGTCCATTGCCTCATATTATGACTATGAGATATGGAAAATGGACGTCAAGACTGCCTTTTTGAATGGTAATCTTGGGGAGACCATTTATATGGTGCAACCTGAGGGATTCATAGCCATCAAGAGAAAAAAAGGTTTGCAAAATGAATCGGTCCATTTATGGGTTGAAACAGACATCTCGATCTTGGAACATTTGGTTTGATACTGCGATCAAATCGTACGACTTTGACCAAAACATTAAAGAGCCTTGTGTCTACAAGAAAATCATCAACAATTCAGTAGTTTTCCTAGTGTTGTATGTAGACGATATCCTACTAATTGGGAATGATGTAAGTCTATTGACTACAGTTAAAAATTGGCTAGTGACCTAATTCCAAATAAAAGATTTGGGAGAGGCTCAATTTGTTCTTGGTATTCAGATTTTTCGGGATCAAAAAAACAAAGTGCTAGTACTATCTCAGGCGTCGTACATTGACAAGATGTTGCTCAAGTACTCGATGCAGAACTCCAAAAGGGGCCTACTGCCTTTCAGACATGGAGTTACATTGTCTAAGGAAATGTGGGAAATGTGTCATAAGACACCTCAAGAGGTTGAGGAGATGAGATGGGTCCCCTATGCATTTGTCGTTGGCAGTTTGAGGTATGCGATATTGTGTAGACCAGACATCTGCTACCCTGTGGGGATTGCCAGTAGGTATCGGTCTAATCTAAGACAGGGTCACTGGACCGCAGTCAAGAACATCCTCAAGTATCTTCGGACAACGAGGGACTACATGCTTGTGTATGGATCTAAGGACTTGATCCTTACTGGATATACGAACTCTGACTTTCAGACTGATGAGGATTCTAGGAAATCCACTTTTAAGCTCAGTGTTCACTCTTAATGGAGGAGCTGTAGTGTGGTGAAGCACTAAGTAGGGGTGCATCGCCGATTCCACGATGGAGGCCAAGTATGTAGCAACTTGTGAAGCTGCTAAGAAGGTCGTTTGGCTTAGGAAGTTCCTAACCGATCTGAAAGTTGTTCCAAACATGTCTAGGTCTATCGCCCTCTATTGTGGCAATAGTGGTGCTGTGCGAACTCCAGGGAGCCTAGGAGTCACAAGCGCGATAAACATATAGAGCAGAAGTATCATCTCATCCGTGAGATAATGCATCGAGGGGACGTGATAGTCATGAAGATCACTTCAGAGCACAACGTTGCTGACCCGTTTACAAAGGCTCTCACGGTTACAGTTTTTTAAGGTTATCTTCAGAGCATGGGTCTACGGGACCGCTTGTGGCTGGACTAGGGCAAGTAAGAGTTTTTTTTTGTACTGGGCCTTAGTACCCTAGTTTATTGTTTTGTATTAGTTGTTTTGTACACCCCACTCGCTTTAGGACAAGTGGGAGAGTATTGGGGTTGATTCCCTAAACTCTTGTTAGGTCCTGTAGTTTGTAAACACCTGTGTTGAACAAATGCTTGTGATGTAATAATATGAGATATTTTCTTCACTGTTGTCTATGAAACATGGGATGCTTTATTTGCTTTACCACAAACCAATAAACTAAGATCTTTGGTTGTCGTTGTAACTTAAGCATGTGTGTGGAGATATACAAATAGATCATGCCTTAAGTGATAACCAAAATGGTCTGTAATATATGGATATAGGAGGAAAACCTTATCCTGGTGACACTACGGATGTGACCCACTTTGTAGATAGTTACAAGTGTTGTGATGTGCTACAAATGGTCTGATCCTGATCATTCATGTGGAGACATGCGAGCGGGGGCGTTCTATACAAAGGAGTTTGTATAAGACCGGACCACGAAATGTATAGTTTAGTTATATAATGCCGTTCATGACAGAGACTTCATTGAGTGAGCTGGAAACTCCTGCCTTTGAAGACGGTCCTTTGATTTGCATAGGTACGAGTGGCTAGGTCGCCGACTCAAACCTACCACTTTGGGGATTCATTTGATTGAGGTGCTGGGAACTCAGCTACATAAGATGGAATTCACTCATTCTCTGAAGCAAGGGTAAATTGATAGATTGCTCCCTTAAAGGCTGATTCCGGGGCTTGGACGATGTGGCCCACACACCTTCTCATGGCCCGAGAGGTGTCCACTCATAGTAGGACTATGAGTATTGTTCATTAGATGGTTAGTGGTACTTAAGGAGTTAGATGTAACTACAGGGGCAAAATAGTAAATTGGTCAAATTGTACTTACAAGCATCTGTTGACTGGTTATATCCAATGGACATAGAAATATATCTATGGTGAGAAAAGTGCAGATGTCGATCTTTAGTGGAATGCCTGACAGTTAACAGGTGGTGGATCTCGTGTCTAAAGAGTTTAGTCAGCTACTTACATACCGTTGGAGCTTCAAGCTACATGTCCATAAGGTCCCCTTGGTAGTTTAATGGATTCAAGTTGAGAATCAGTTTTTGGGTCAGTTTGAAGTGTTCAAATTGATAAGAGAGAGTTTGATTATATATGAACAAGTTGACACAAATTATTATCTTGTTATTTGCCTATTTGTGAAATATGAATTTTAATTTTTATGGTTAATGATTTTGTTCTATTTTTGTGCAAACGTTTGAATTTTTATATTTTACACTAATACAAGAAAATGGTTTCTTTTTTGTGCAAACTCATTTTTTACAAACATTTTTTATGGTTAACTCTAATTTACCACTTACAAATGAAATAATAGTATCCACAAAAATGTATATGCACATGTAAAAAAATGCACAATAATGAATAACAATCGATACATCACAAATTGTTCTCCAACAATTAAACTATAAAAAGTAGACTCCAAACTTAAAACTAATAAATCTCAAACTATTTATTCGAGGAATTGTGCAATTAGTTTGGCCCTACAAGTAAGATAATAAACTATAGTTAGTTTAGAATAAAGCTAAATGCAAATAAAATTAAAATCAAACATACTACAACATATATTCAAAGGTTTAGAATGAATTAGATCGAAATACCAAGACTAAATAGAGTTATCATTAATGGTCTTGTTAGAGGTGATATTTCGTTGAAGTTGGTCGTCTAAGGTGAATGTTAATGTTGATTGACAGAGGTGGTGTTCACCGGAGTTGATCATCGAAGATGGTCTTTTTCGGAGTTGTTGTCAAAGGTGGTTGTTAGAGCTCGAAG
Organism: Benincasa hispida; assembly: GCF_027475165.1. Classification (NCBI taxonomy): domain Eukaryota; kingdom Viridiplantae; phylum Streptophyta; class Magnoliopsida; order Cucurbitales; family Cucurbitaceae; genus Benincasa; species Benincasa hispida. The sequence continues at coordinate 41,792 of NW_028326513.1, forward strand.
TTGATTGTCGGAGTTGGTTGCGGGAGCCCAGAATTGGTCATCAGAGTTGGGCTAAACAAAGGTGGTCGTCGGAGTATGTGTGAGGAGTTGCTTGTGCAAAGATGATCGTCAGAGTTGGTCGCTGGAGTTTTCGTCGAAGGTGGTTGCTTGGGCCCAACGTTGATCGCCAGAGTTGATCGACGAAGGTGGTCATCGGAGTATGTCGCGGGAATGTGGTAGTGGTAGTTGCGGACAGTAGTCGATGGGTGGAGCCATTGAAAACATTGAGGGAGGGAGAGAGTTAGAGTGAGTTAGAGGGAGAATTAGAGTGAGTTGGTAAAAAAATCAACTAAATTCCACCAACATTTAAAGTTGGTGGGGACAAACATTCAGTAGGTAATTTACCAACTCAACTCATTGAGGAATTGGAACTCAGCTTGTTGGGCCGGACATAGCACAGCCCATAAGGTGCAGTTGGGCCGTATGAAATAGGCCCAATCCGTTCTTCTAGAGATCTGGTATTCACCGTCCGGATTCCGACTTGACGAGAAAGAAAGGAGTGATCGATCGAATAGAACCTTCATTTCAATTTCTTATCTCAAAGATACTCCTCCTAAAGCCTGAGCCACTGTTTAACTTCAACTTCGCATTACTCCCCACCATGGGCACGGTTGAAGTTCTCGTGGCACAAATCCAAGGGTTGTCCAGTACCGCCGCTGATATCTCACGCCTCCATACTCTTCTCAAGCAATCAGAAGAACTACTTCACTCCGAAACCTCTCGTTTACCTTCCGCATTAGCTCAACTTGATGCTTCCAAACATTCTTTAGGATATCTCTACATTCTGTAAGTTTTTCTTTCTTCTCTGAATTATTCTATCTGGGTGTTGCTTGTTTAGGCAAATTAGGGCCCGGCTATCCTTTATGTTACACCACTATTGAGGATTCGTTCCTATCAGTGAGTGCTTTTGTTGAACCATCATTTCTGTTGGTAGAAGTTTGAAGGGATGAAGTCCAAGAATTGGCGTTTGTATTGGGAGTCCAACGATGGGGTAACACCCATCTTGGACACGAACTGTAACTATTCTAGTTATTTGAAACTGCCTTGCTTTGATTTCGAGTTTGTGGTTACTGAATGTGTATGCAAGGAGATTGATCCAAAATGTTTCCTTTAAATATATTCGCAGAGAGGCATGCACATCTGTACCAATTTCACAAGAGCAATCCAGTTCAATTGTTCTAACTATTTCAAGATTTATCTCTTCTTGCAACCCTGAGCAGATTCGTTTAGCACCTGAAAAATGTAAATCATCGTGAAAACTGATCCTTATTATTATTAACGTGTGGGATTGCTACTATATGGAATCTTGACTATATATTATCATATTCTGCTGATCGTGCAGTCGTCTCTGTTTGCAAGAGGTTCAAAGATCAAGTTATACTAGAGGCTCCAATTAGAGGGGTGGCTCCACTTCTAACTGCTATTAGAAAACTCCAAACATCTTCAGAACATTTAACCACTTTACATCCGGAGTTTCTTCTTCTCTGCTTATTAGCCAAATGCTACAAAACTGGCAGATCCATATTGGATAATGACATTCTCGAGGTTGATCAACCAAGAGACCTGTTTCTTTATTGTTATTACGGGTCAGTTGCTTTTCTTCTTCAAACGCTCAATTGTTGTATTTTACTTCTTTGGTTGAGATGCATATTATTATCTTCTTATTCTTTATCAACTTTTTTATTCCTTTCAATATTTTCCCTCAAGTTTTGTACATATATATATTTTTAAAATTTTTGCATATGGTATATTTTCTTTCTTACCCTCCCCCCACCCCCCTATGTTTGTTTCATTCTTGCCATCGTTGAGAACTTTTATGATGCATCTAAACTATGGTAAGTGGTCAATAATTTACGGTGAAAGGGCTTTTTCAATGCTTCCAGCTGAAGTTTGGCGGCTTTTTTTTTTTTTTTTGTTAAAATTATGATATGAAGAAATTTTATGTCGCCTGTGTGATATGTAGTAAATCTAGTTCTCTGTCTCTCGCTCTCTCTTTGTTTTGCTTTTGTTTTTGTTTTTTTTCCCTTCCTTCCTCACTATTAGGCTAATGATTCTGCTACAGTCCAGTGAAAATTTTCTATTGATCCCCTTTTTCTGGCACTACTGCATTGAGGTAGCATTCATATTTACTCTTTGTTGCCTTTGATGCAGTTTGTGTGCAACTTGACTAATCCTAGGAAAGCTTTTTGACCTTGCAGCATTGGTGTCTCAAAACTTGTAAGATACGTACTAGGTGGTACTATAGTTTGATCCCATAACCTTGAAGGCAGCTGGGTTTATTACTTGATTCTTTGACCATTCAGCTAACTAGAGGTGTTTGTGTGCGTACGGATATGTTCTACTTCGAAACATATGATCTTCACTTTAAATGCCTCTTGATCAAATTCACCCAAATTCCTCCACCAATTAATTCGAATCTAAATGCAAATAATAATTTAGGCTTAGTAACCCCAAATTACAGCAACCAATTAGGCTCTTTACAAGATTTCAAAACTCGAAGCCTTCCCAAAAGGGTCACCAAATGTCTGTAAACTCGTTGGACAGCAGCCACAATCTCCTCCAACAACCGATTTTGTCCTCGAGACAGCAAGTTTTATTTATTTATTTATTTTAATTAATTTTTAAAATAATAATAATGAAAAATTTTAATTTCTTATACATATATATAGAAGCTCACAGTATCCTCTTTACTTCCCCATTAGCAGGATTTTCCATCTTTACTCAGGGTACAAAGATTTTCATGTTTGGACCGCAAGTCTTGGGAGTGCTTCATGTCAATTTTTTCTCATCGATTGCTCTTCCTTTTCATAGATTTTCCTTTTGTGTCCCATGCTTTGTGAGGTTAAGTTTTCCTTAAATCTTGAAAATTTTCATGTTCAGAAGCTTATAGGATAGGAGGATTAACACCACTATTTTTGTTCATGGTTCTGGTTCTTTAGAAGTATTGTCCTTTGTAAACCCACATTGGAAGACTTTCATATCTCGTGGAGATAAATTTACTATGGCCATGTGGAATTGATTGCTGGGCACTTTGTGGTGTTAGGGTTGCCCTAAATTGGAAGTGTCTTTCAGGATAACGGATGGGCTTTTCATGGTTGCTACTTTTGTGGAGTATTTGACTAGAGAGATGGAGAAGAACTTTTTTAGGGTGTAAAGGAGTATTAGAAGGAACAGATCGGGCAATTTCAAATCTTGCCTTTTTGCCGTTGTGGCTTATTATTTATTATATATATTTTTTCTGTAATCAACAGTTGTCCTTTATTTTAACAACTAGAGTCTATTTGTCTAATGCTTATTTTGTTTTTGTCACTCCCTTTTGTTTCAGTCTTTTATTTTTTGTTTAGCCTTGTTAGTTGTACTTACATTCCTTTCTAATGAAAGTTTGGTTTCTCATTTTAAAAAAAGGATAAAATAGCTTGTAAAAAAAGGGATAAGTAAGGCTTCTCGTTACTTTATTTATAAAACCATTTAGCTGTCATGCCTATGATCTAGAAAGTTTGAAAAAAAGAAGAAAAAGGGAAAAAAAAAATCATTTAGCTGTCTTATAAAAGGTATTTATTTAATTGGGAAGCAACAAACACTGTTTAATCAAGCGTTTGTAAGTTGTGAAAAATCTATCATCTCCTGAATGACACTCTCTTTTTAATAAAATTTCATACTCAATTTAATTTTATGAGATCATTCATATGCTGAGATTCAATTTTATCTTTCTCTTTAAATAGGGATTTTCTGATGATATTTGTCTTATGTGACAGGGGGATGATATGCATAGGACTAAAGCTATTTCATAAAGCGCTTGAGCTTCTTCACAATGTGCACCATCTAAATGGAACTCCTTCCTTTGATATTATTAATATGTATTTATTTAACATGCTTCTGGATGATCTGACAACCACTACCCATATTTTTGTTACAGGTTGTAACTGCTCCAATGCAATCAATGAATGCTATAGCTGTTGAAGCGTACAAAAAATACATTTTAGTGTCTCTCATTTATAATGGACAAGTATGCTATTTTTTTCTATCTGCTTCATTATTAAATTTTATTTTCTATTCTAAGGCCTCAAATATTTGGAAATGAGAAAAGGAATGTCTGGACGTTGGTTCTTTTAATTTCATCATATCAGTAGTAAATCTCATCTCCCCCTCTTTTGTATTCTCCTTTTGATAATTCTTGGTTCTTTCATATATTCAGTACTGGTACATTAGTGAGAATAGGTCTTAGGATTGATAATATCCTCATTTCGTTGTTGTTGTTGTTGTTTCTTTTCTTTTTTTTCTTTTTTTTTTTTTAAATAAAAAAATGGCCCTTTTGTTTCCGTATATGTCAGCTTTCTGTTGGCAACTATTAGCCTCTACCTACAGAAAAAATGAGATGTTCCACCATGGCCACGAGTAAGTATGCACTCAACAAGGAAAAGGATATAAATTTTGTGATCATTGTTAGACTTTGACTGACGGATATGGAGTTATACTCTCAGAAAATTCTTTATAGAAATGTTAGAGTCAACAGAGTTATACCCCAAAAAAAAATTCTGTAAAAATGTATAGTTAACTTCCTCTTTGTGGAGTTATACTCTCAACTCTCTAGAAAGTCTTTTACAACTAATAACCTTTCCACGGTTGTGAACTACTAGAATGCTTATAGGTATAGTTTTTCTTGGGAGAGGATTTTCTCTATCCCCGACCTGTAGGGCGTTTCTTCTTCTTTTGTTTAATCCTATATAGGTTCCTGTCTAAAAAAAATGGTTAGATTTTGATTGAGAGCAAATTATTTTGTATAATGTAGAATTTTAAACATAGCAACACTTAGCAGCATAAGCGTTTTTATTACTTTTAGCTTTGAGTCAGTAAGCTTATATTTTCCTATGATGTTGTTGAGGACTAATGCATATACATGAATCTGGTGGCAGTTTTCAACCAGTCTCCCAAAGTACACTTCTTCAGTAGCGCAGAGAAATTTAAAAAACTTCTGTCAGGTAATGTAAATTTGAAGTGAAGAGCTTTTCTTTTTTCATGGACAGATGAAGTACTTTGATACAAGGTTAATGTAATTCATCTCATGAATATCACTTAATGTTAATTTTTTTTAAAAAGTGAATGTTCCTCGTTTTGAATGTGTAGGAATCAATGATCATTTTGTGTTTAGTTATCGAATTTATTAATTAAGATCATAATTGTCAACTAAACGATGGATCCAAAATTTCATGGAATTAGAAATTTTCTTTAAGGATAACTGGATAAAGATTCCATACAGTAGTTTTCCTTATTCAATGGTGGGTATACAGATGCTATGAGCGATGTAGTTCTTTATTGTAATCCTGAAAAATTGGCAGTCAAACTCTATTGATTGATGCTATCTAGATTGTATTTAGGTGGGGCATAATTCTGTTTCTGACTGATCTTAGCAGCATTTTGTGGAGATTGTAAATATAGAGGGAATGGTTTGGTGCTTGGTCTATTTCGGTTTATATTTGCAATCAAATTTACTGATGGAATCAAAGCGTTTGGGTTAAAGGAAATGTACGACCAGCTCCTGTTGCCATCCTTATGCTTGTATCCCTTTCCTTACCTCCCTCTTGTGATGTGTTTATGCTACTTTTATTTATTATCTGTTTCTTCTTTTACAGCCCTACATTGAATTGGCAAATAGTTACGGCACGGGAAATGTTGAGGAATTAGACACGGTTTTTCAAACAAACAGGGAGAAATATGAAAGTGTAAGAATCCCGATTTCACTATGTTCTCACTTCAGATGGTCTAATTAAATGGTACATGCATGCAGTGAGGAGACCTTGGTTATTAGATCTTGGTTTGTCGATCCATCACGTAAATGCTTCTGGGTTTTTTATATGAGGTATGGATTGTGTTATACCCAGGACAACAATCTTGGACTTGTAAAGCAGGCTGTATCTTCTATGTACAAGCGCAACATTCAGAGATTGACGCAGACGTACTTGACCCTCTCTCTTCAAGATATAGCCAGCACTGTTAAACTCAACAGCCCTAAGGAAGCTGAAATGCACGTGCTGCAAATGGTAATTACAGAATCGCAGGATTAATCTATGAATCAACCTCCGTCTCTAGTAATATATTGGTACCATTTCAGATCCAGGATGGTGAGATTTTTGCAACTATCAATCAGAAGGATGGAATGGTCAGATTTCTAGAGGATTCCGAACAGTACAAATCCTGCAAGATGATTGAGCATATTGACTCTTCAATCCAGAGGTATGATGTTTGGAATTGAATGAGCAAACAGACGTATATAAATATATTGTATGTTATCATGATAATGCATCCTGACTTTTCTTTAAACATGAGTGGGCTTTACGCTTGTACTTGTTCAATTTTCCTTTTATAAAAAGAAGAAAAGATCATCTTATTTTGTAGAGCTTTGTGGCAACATAAGTAGCCTTGACTGAATTGCCATATACATCACAGCTATCACTGGACGGACTTAAGATACTGTAATATATACTCGGCTTAGGTTTTGAGCATACTTCATTGTTCATTGTTCTTTTCCCATCTCTTCCTCTGTTCTTCACAGGATAATGACACTTGCGAAGAAATTGACTGCTATGGATGAAAATATATCCTCTGATCCCCTATATCTAGCAAAGGTGAGCATCTCTAAGTCAAAAGGTCATTTGAATTGTAGATATGCAAACTAAAAATAATGTTTGCTTTCAGGCTGGAAGAGAGAGGCAGAGATTTGATTACGATGACTTTGATTCTGTTCCTCAAAAATTTAATATTTGACGGGAGCAATGCAATGTGATTTTTATATCTTTTTCCTTCTGCTCGATATAGTTCAAGAAGACAATCTGTCAAGGTCATTTGCTCCTTGTAAGTAGCATAGTTTATGTAATCCCCATTCTCCTTCCTCAAAAACTAATTTTATGTTTGCTTTTATGAAGTCTCTATTCCATGTAATATCCAGCAACTTTGATCTAATCCTCCCCGAGTTCCGAAAGGGATACAGATAAAGCTTTTTAGAGTTTCAGAAAAGTCAAACATTTAATCAACAAGTAGACTTGCTTGTTCTAATTTTGTTAAATTACAAATTTGGTCCATATGGTTTAGAGAACGTTAGAATTTAGTTCTTATGGTTTGATAGAACCTCGTTAATGTTTTTATAGTTTGATAGTCTTCATAAATAGTTCCTATTATCGGGACTTCTGACGAGGACTTTATCAAATCATAGGGGGATTAAATTCTAATTACCATGGGAATCAAATTTGTAATTTATTTAACCTTGTAGTTTGTTAATTTCAATCATGTAACAGGAGTTTGTCAATTTCTAGCAACTTGGGATTTGAAACTCTTCTTATTATGGTATATTAAACCAATCGTTGATTCATAAATCAAATACTGTTCAATATTTTAAAATCATGAGACGAAGGTTCCCTAAATGTTGTGTTACAATTTGCATTGGGATTTGTAGGAGACATGTAGGTGACTCATTTGGAATTAAAGATGTGAACTAATTACTTGATGCTGATATGCTCTAATTAACTATTTTTTTTAATTAACGGGCTAATTATCAATCTAAAGAACTATAATAACGTTTCAGCAGCACAACATAAACTATTACCTAACTAAAGGCGATTCTATATGTATATGTTTAAGCCATTTGATTTACAGATCACTTCTGCATTTCAGAGCCATAAATGTTATTGGAGGCTCATCAGTCCACAAACTAATACATTGTTTCTAGATTGCTTGAAACTAAAATTTTAAGATAGATTGTTCAATTAAGTTTAGCTCAATGGTAATTGGTACGTTCTCTCTCGAAGGTCGAAAGTTGAATCCTTCATCCTCCGAGTACCTAGAAGAAAGTCTTTTTAACAATCTTACATCTTTGCTCAACAAAAACAAACTATTTCCTATTATTTATGAGTTTATACATTTTCTGGACCTACATTTGGTTTTACTTGATGCAATTTCCTGAGAATTTGAGCCGGCGATCAATGCAGTATAATAATTCAAGGTCTTTTCGTACTTTGAAAGTGAAACCTTACGTGTACCAAACATGGAAGACAATTTTGGAATAGAGAAATGTTCAAAATATCTTAGGATTGTATATGGATGTGATAGATGGTAGTGCAGATATTGTATTTGTAATGAAAATGAAAATTTTCTGCTGGGTAAGTTTTGACTATTTTTGTAATGTATTTGGTGACAAATTTAGGAAGGAGGTAGTTGTATAAAAGTCCCAATCACAAAAGCCAAAATGGTTTTTGCCCGAGTTATTGAGACCTAAGAATTTTGACCTCTTACTTATAACATCATCAGCTAAATCTACAAAATTATTCTTAATTTCTTGAATAATTACAATGGGTGACACTTTTAGGACTAGTAATTAAGTGTATAGCAACATGTTTAAAGAATAAAAAATATAGCCAAATCTATAAGGATAGATTCTATCATTGATACTCTTATTAGCGATAGACTCTCACCGATAAACTCTTGTTAACGATATAGTCTATCTCTAATAGGCTCCAAGAGCTTGATCTAGATTTTGCTATATCTGTAAATTCTTTTGCATTGTGCTATATCTACTAATATTTTGGACCTGATTACTATATTTGTAATTGTCCCTAATTTCTTCCTTCTCTTACTGCTGATCTCCCTTTCTCCATTTTTTTCTAGTTGCAGATTTGCATCATTGGCCATCAAAGCGAGGTTATATATACGCCTTTTCTAAGGTGAATAATTAAGCAAATTCTATTTATTCTTAGTCTGAATATGGTATCAGTTGAAATCTCACGATATTTCTAGGGTTTTTTGAGTTTTTGCTTCTTTCATGGTGGATACTCAAACTTCTAAGTATGATCTAAGGGATCCTTCATCATCTTCTTCGGGGAGTCGGCCTCTTTCACAATCTGCTGTTGTACAACATGCCAACCCTTACTTCCTTCATCGCTTTGATAGTACCAATTTGGTAATCGTTTATGATCTCTTTACTGAATTGGACTACCCGTCATGGAGCTGTACGCTGATTCTTGGTTTTATCGTCAAAGAACAAGTTAGGTTTTGTTGATGGTACCTTATCAAAGCCGACCTGTGATTTAATGAGTTATTGGATCATTTGCAATAGCATAGTGACTGCTTGGATTTTGAACTCTTTGATTCCGTGCATGAAATTGGGAAATTTGTATGGATGACCCATTTTTGGGCCCAAAATGTCAAATGACCCATTTTCAAAAAATAATGTCAATTGACCCTCTACTGACATCATCATCATACCAAATTACATAATTTCCATTAGAAGTGCCTCACGTTATAAGTCTCACTCTCGTCTGGTTAAACACTCACACTCTCACTTTAAATTTCCTGTGATGTGATTGCTCGTCAGTGTACGAATGATTTGACAATTTTCACGACTGAAACCTCAAATCAATAATACCTAAACACAATACAATGGTGATTTCTTTAAACTCTAAACTCCATTTCAACGATGATTACTTCCCTGGTTTTCGATGGTGTTTTGTTGAACAAAGTTTTTTCGAACGGGGATTTCCAAAACGAGGCTTTTTCAAAACGGAACAGGTTTTTCAGAATGATGTTTCATTAGTTTGAGTTTGTTTAATTATTTTTGCTGTGTTATTTCTGGAAAGGTAGGAATTAAGCATTACAAAATTTTGTATTGGGAGAGAGAGAGCAAGAGTACGAGAAAGAGAGATTAAGAGAGAGCTAGATTAAGAAAGAGAGCAAGATTAAGAGAGAGCGAAATTACACTTCAGTTGCTTGTACAACTTAATGACAAATGTTTTCTTGCTTTGTAGGATGACAGAAAAGTGTTTACTTATTTGATATGGAGGTGATTGAGATGAGAATGAAAGTTCGTATATTGGGGAGAGTTGATAGGAATCATTATGCCTGTTATGAAGAACTTAAATCTCACATTTACAGGGTTACAACTTAATGACAAGAAATGGGGTCCACCAGCCAAAAAAAACGTCCTTTCGTCTGCAAAATCATCATTGCTTTGGGATACGAAACGATTGGACTTCTCAAATGTAAAAATAATTTTCTTTTATATTTTATTTGAATGGACGCAATGTAAATATTAACGCAATGTACTCATCAACGCAAATGCATCTTCGCAGAGGACGGGCAACAACGTATACATCCCCGCAACACACCCCTTAACTAACACATTTCTGGAGGATACCTCAACATAGTGCATTTAGCTAAGGACGGACAAATGACATATACGCACGCAACACACCCCTCAATTTCAACGCATTTGAGTTGGATGAACGCAAAGTGCGTCTTGCTTGGTTCAAGATGCGTCCATTATCGCCTTACATATTTGTTGTTAATTGTTTCATTTTATTTTATTTTATTTTAATATTATTATTATTATTATTTCATCAACGTAAATTGCTAAGACTTGGGGTAATAAATTTCTCTTTATTTCTCAATCATTCACTAATTAAGGACCAACGCATTAACTACAGAAAAGTTAAAAGAATTAAAGATAGTATAAAAATAAATGCAAAGGAAATAAATGAAGAATTAAATTCATAAAGTCAAAATACGAATTAAATGAAGAAGCAAAGACATAACAAGAATTCAATAAGACAGAGATTTAAGAAAGCATTAAACATAGTTGTGAGATATGGACCGGAAGATGCGTTTCTTCGAATGAGCACAATCCACATCCCTGCAGGCGGTCCAGCTTGCCTGCCCAATATCCTAGGGACATTGTTCCTTTCCATTGGATCCCGGGGCTTCTGAGTTGTTGGGCAACGTTCCTGGTGCTCTATTTCTCAACTTAGATGCCACCTGGCTCACTTGGATCTCAAAGTTTCGAATTGAAGACACTTGTGCTTGCATCACTACATCATTTTTGTTGTATTGTTTCAATAGGGCCTCCAATGAGCTTCCAGAGTGTTTGAAGATGAGGGTTGCTGGTTATGCGATTGCCTTGGTTGCCCCTGGTTTGAGTTATGGTGAAAAAGAGGATTTCCTCGACTACCACTTTGATGGTTGATTAGCCCCCCTTGGTTAGGATTGCCTCCCCAACCGAAGTTAGGATGGCTCCTCTAGTCAAGATTATAGGTGTTGCTGAAGGGTTGTTTTGGATGGCGCATACTTGCTGGAGATTTGATGGGCACATTTCTGCTACATGAGCCCCTCCACAATTAACGCAACTTATTGTGGTCACTTGAGCCGGTGCAGCGGGTTGCACTGATTGCTGGGAGATGGCTCCTTGATTGATTGCCATCGATTGAAGGATCGAGGTCATCGCGGCCATCTGAGCAGCCAACGTGGTCATTGTCTCTGCAGGGATAATGGCAGTTTCATTCTTTCTTCTTTCGGCGCCTCGGCCTCCATATCCATCATCAATCTAGTCATCCATGTTCCACGTATGTGGTCAAGGATGACTTTAGCCTCGGTATACGTTTTGTCCATAAAACCTCCTGCCGCGGAGGCATGAGCAACAACCTGCGTTGATCTGTTCAGGCCGTTATAAAAAGTCTCCATCAACACGTAATCAGGTATCCCAATATGCAGGCAGTTTTTCACCAATCTTCCAAACCGCACCCAGGCAGTGCTTAGGGTCTCATTTTCCATCTGCTCGAAGTTCAGCACGTCCTTTCGTCTCCTTGCATTGACGGCCGGTGGGAAGAACTTCTTCATGAATCGCTCTACCAGCTGATCCCATGATGTAATCTCGTTTGGCTCCAGTGAGTGAGCCCACCTCTTGGCTTCGTCCCTCAAAGTGTAAGGGAACAAATAAAGTCTTATACTCTCTGGGGTTGCGCCAGGTAATGAAAAGTTGCCACACATTTCGACAAAGCTGGTCAAGTGGGCATGCGGGTCTTCACCTTGTAGACCCCCAAATTGCCCTGCATTTTGGATCATTTGTAGCATGACCGGCTTTAATTCCACCTTGCGTTCTTCTGAACAATAGGCCTCGAAATCCCAGGCGAAAAATCATACAGGTTGGGTGCCGCATAATTTCTCATGGGGATGCTGCGGTCAGCAGCCAGGAAAACAAGATTTTGCGCTGGCCTAACAACCTCTTGATTTACTACGGGAACCACATTGTCGTTATTATCTGCCATATTCGCTGCTTTCTTTCGCCTTATCCGATTCTGACGTGCCCGTGTGCGAAAGGTACGCTAGATCTCAGGGTCAGCTTCAAATTCTGG
>NW_028326514.1:0-25496 GCF_027475165.1 Benincasa hispida
ATCCATAATGATTATTTTTGAAAGAGGAGTCTCCTTCTTATACTCCCATCTTGGGCTTTGGGTTTGGGCCTCAACAGGAACCCATATTTTAGAGGGAATAGAAGATAGACAAATGTGAAGAATGCTTTTTTTAGGTTTTAAATTTTCAAGTGGGGGATTGTTGGGTGAAAATCATGTTTTTAAAAGAAAAGGCAAAAAAACTTTTGGTCGAGAATCCCACATTATTTATTTTTTAAAGAGGAGTCTCCTTCTTATACTCCCATCTTGGACTTTGGGTTTGGCCCCAAGCGTACCCATATTTTAGAAGGAATAAGGAGTTAGAAAAATGTGGATACGATGGACATCCCACACGTGCACGTCGTCGCCCATCAGGTCAGACATGGTGAGCACGTGTGTTTGACTATTTTTTTTAAAAAAATTATAAAACTAATAACATATTTGGTCATACATTCTATGGCTGGACGCATTTTTCTCCTCGACAGTTTCATGTTGCAGTTGGCCTTTGAGGCCTATAAAAGGCTCCAACCTTCCATCATACCTCACAATTCCTTCCTCACTTTCCTTTCTTGTTTTCGTTTTCCGAGCATATCATACTGAAGGGTGTGAATTCTCCAGTCGAGTACCATGCAGCATCGATCAAGATTTTTTTTATACATTTTTGGTTGTTTTATCTTGGGGACAATGTGCTAATCATGTAAAATTGTTTGCACACTTGGGCAGAGCCACGAAACGTCTTAAAGAGAGCGAGATTTGTGGCTCAGCCTGTAATGAGTTTCTGTTTTGCAAGTTCCATATTTCTGACGAATGTCATTCGTGATTGTTTATTGCTGTCAAATTTGACCGTTGAAGGGTAGCCGTTTACAACAATAATGAAGAGGGGAAACCAGGGATGTATCCCCGCGAGGACCCATTCCCCCAACAGAGAATTCCCTCTCCATCCCTGCCTTCATTTGGCAGGGATGGGGGAAATATTCCTAGTGGGGACAGAGATGGAGAATGTCTCCCCTCCCACCTCGCCCTAGTCCTCTTGCCAACCTTATACGAAAATATTAATTGTCCTATGTCAAGATGGACACGAAGTTATTTAAAGCTTCAGAGCTTGTTGAATTTCTTTTTTCTTAAATGAATTGTCGAGTTCGTTTTGATAGGTTGCAAGATGAATTATTTTATGTTCAAAGTGTATTTTTCTATAAATATTATAATAGATGGTTGATAGATGTCAATGCTTTTTGTTCAAATGCCATTTGTCTTATAAATACACATCATTAATGTCCAATTCATTCCACATCTTACTTGCCAAGACTTCTATAAATAGTGGTCATTTGTGGGTTTTGTTGGTGTGAAAATATTGTGAGAAATCCCAACTTTTTGGAAAGAAATTAGAGGAAATTCCATAATTTCACTATTTTCTTTATTTCTTTATTTTATTTAAGTTATTTATTTTATATCTGAATATATTTATAGTCTTTTATATTATTTTATTATTTATTCATTATATATAAATAATGTAACATAATATTTATTTTAATTTTATATTTTATTGGCATCTATGTTCCCATTGTGCTCCTCAAATTCACAATACGTTATCAGCACGAGCTCCTGTCGTTTTTCCCGCTAGAGGTAGGTCATAAAGGTATGACAATATTTTTCCTCTTCGTTATAATTAATAATTTAATGTTATTTTGCATATTTAATATCTATTAAATTTCTAATATAAATACAATATTTTATGAAAGTGCCGCCATGAAAAATCTCACAAAATTAGAGTTGGCCGCCCTTGATATCAACGACAATAATTATTTTCATGGGTGTTTGATGCCGAAATCCACCTGGATGTTATGAATCTTGGAGAGACTAGTAAAGAAGGAAATAGGACATCCAGTCAAGACAAAGCAAAAACTATGATTTTCTTTCATGATCATCTCCATGAGAGATTGAATATGAAGTATCTTACAATAAAAGATCTTCGTATCTTGTGAAAAAATTTGAAAGAGAGGTATGATCATTAAAAAAAAAAAATATTTTTCCTAAAGCACGTTATGAATGGATGCATTCAAGGCTACAAGATTTCAAATCAGTAAGTGATTACAACTCCGCATTATTTAAAATCAGTTCGAAATTGTTGCTATGCGAAGAAAAGATTACTGATGCTGATATGTTAGAGAAGACATTTTCTATATTTCATGTCTCGAATATGCTCTTGTAGCAAAAATATTGATGTACCATATTATATTTATAACCTATAGTTTTAATATTTCATCTCATGAAACATACAAACCATAGTTCTTTTTCTATTTTATGATACTTAATGTAAATCATATTTACATTAATTCCTCCTCTTGATGTTTCTCATACATCACACCAATTATATCATATAATTGAATTTCCTCTTGTTAATTTGAACACTTCAAATCAACCCCAAAATCTGATTCTTAACTTGAATCCATTGAGCTTCCAAGGAGACCTTATGGACCTATAGCTTGAAGCTCAAACGATACGTGAATAACTGATTAAACTCTTTAGTCGAGATCCACCATCCATTAACTGTCGGGCACTCCACTAAAGACCGACAACTGCACTATTCTCACTACAGATATATTTTTGTGTCCATATTAACCAATTAACAGTACGATAACCCTTCACAGATCGCTTATAAGTATAGCTAAGCCAATTTACCATTTTGTCCCTATAGTTACATCTAATCCTTAAATACCGCTGATTTCTCTAATGAACAATAAATCATAGTCCTACTATGACTGGGTCCTCTCTTCCAAAGAGAGGATGTGGCCACTATGTTCAAGACCAGGAATCAACCCTTAAGGGAGTAATCTATCTACTCACCTCTACTTCAGGAAAGGAGTGAATTCCGTCTTGTGTAACTGAGTTCCCAGCTCCCCAATCAGACAAATCCCCAAAAAGGTAGGCTTGTTGAGTTGGCAATCTGGCCACTCTCACCCATACTAATCAAAGGGCCGCCCTCAAAGGCAGGAGTTCCCAAAACACTCAGGATTAAGGTCATGTCACCTATGGTTGTTTTAGTGAGATGTAAGTCTCAATTATCAACGACGTTATATAAAGAGACGAATCATCTCGTGGTCCGGTCATATACAAACTCTTTGTATAGGACACCCTCGCTCGCATGTCTCTACATGAATGGTCAGGATCAGACCATCTGTAGTAGTTCACAACACTTGTAAACCTCAACAAAGCGGGCCGTATCCGTAATGTCACCAAGATAAGGTATCCCTCCTTTATCCTTATAATACAGACCATTTAGGTTATTACTTAAGGCATGATCCACTGGTATATCTCATATACATGCATAAGTTTACATAAATAACCACGGATTTTAGTTTATTGGATATGAGTAAATGCAAATAAAATAACTCTTATTTTATTAATAACAATGTGTACAAACTGTTTACAAACTATGAGACTCCTGGATAATTGGGAAACTAATCCCAACAATCTCCCACTTGTCCTAATGCTTTGGGAGACTAATGTACAATACAGGCAAAACCAGTACAATATACAATAAACGAGGGCATACTCTATACCCTAGTATAATCTCCCACTTGCCCTAGACAAGATGTCGCATGTCTCGTAGACCCAGACTCTCTAGATGACCCTCGAACTCTTTAGCTATGAGGGCATTTGTAAACGGATCAGCAATGTTGTGCTCTGACGCAATCTTCGTGACAATCACATCACCGCGATGCATAATCTCCCTAATCAAATGATATTTCCGTTTGATGTGCTTGCCTCTATGATGACTCCGAGGTTCCTTAGAATTTTCCATAGCCCCATTGTTATCACAATAGAGAGTGATCGACAAAGACATATTTGGAACAATTTCCAAATCTGTAAGGAACTTCCTAAGCTAAACAGCCTCTTTAGCAGCTTCACAAGCAGCTACATATTCGACTTCCATAGTGGAGTATGCGTTGCATCCCTGCTTGATGCTTCGCCAAACTACAACCCCTCCATTTAGAGTGAACACTGACCCTGATGTCGATTTCCAAGAATCTCTATCAGTCTAAAAGTCAGAGTCTATGTATCTTGTAAGGATCAAATCCTTATCTCCATACACGAGCATATAGTCTCTCGTTCTCCGAAGATACTTGAGAATCGTTTTGACCACCGTCCAATGATCTAATTTTGGATTGGACTGACATCGAATGACAATCCCTACTGCATATCAAATGTCAGGTCTAGTACATAACATTGTATACATTAAGCTTCCAATAGCTAAAGCATAGGGAATCCATCTTATTTCCTCAACCTCTTGAGGTGTCTTAGGACATTGATCCTTAGACAAAACAATTCCATGCCTAAAGGGTAACAAATATCTCTTGGAATTCTGCATCTTGTACATGATCAAATTTGATCAATGTACGACGCCTGAGACAATGCCAACCTCTTGTTCTTACGATTTCGAATGATCTGGATCCTTAGAACATACTGCGCTTGTCCTAAATCCTTCAATTGGAATTGGACGACTAGCCACTTTTTAATGTTAGTCAGAAAACCTACATCATTCTCGATGAGTAGGATATCATCCACATACAGTACCAGGAAAGCTATTGAGCTGTTGAGGATTTTCTTGTAAACACAAGGCTCATCAACGTTTTGATCAAAGCCAAAGATTTGATCGCACTATCAAATCTAATGTTCCACAATCTAGATGCCATTTTCAGCCAATAAATGGACCTATTAAGCTTGCGAACTCTTTGCTCTTGATCTGGAACAATGAACCCCTCTGGTCGAGCCATGCAGATGGTCTCCTCAAGATTACCATTCAGAAAGGTAGTTTTGACATCCATTTGGCATATCTCATAATAAAATGTGGCTATAGACAGGAGTATCCTGATAGACTTCAACATGACAATAGGTGAGAAAGTTTCCTCATAGTCCACTCCCTCGACCTAGGTATAACCCTTTGCCACGAGTCTAGCCTTAAAGGTCTGCACCTTTCCATCTACACCTCGTTTTCTCTTGTAGATCCACTTACACCTTATAGATTTTACCCCATCCGGCTGATCCACAAGTTCCCATACATTATTGAAGTACATAGACTCCATTTCCTGGTTCATGGCTATAATCCACTCATCGTTGTCAACATCCTCCATTGCTTGCTTATAAGACAATGGATCCTCGACCCCATCACCGACATGATGTTTTGGGCTTCAGTCAAACCCATGTAGTGATCCGGTGGGTTCATAACCCTCCCACTATGTCGAGACAATCTCAACTCTTGAAATGGTTGACTAGATGTACCGACATCAACAACTCTTGTTGATCTATTAGTCTGTTCAATAACTCTTGTTGAACCTTTAGTAGTCTCATTAGAAATCTCATGTAAAATAAGCTTACTTCGTGGTTTATGATCCCTGATGTGGTATTCTTCCAAGAAGGTAGCATTTGTTGACATAAACACTTTGCTCTCACTCAGATAATAGAAATATCCACCCCTCGTTTCCTTGGGGTAGCCTACAAAGAGGCAAACTTTTGAACGTGGTTCCAACTTCTTCGGGTTAGCCACAATCATGTGGGCCAGACATCCTCAAATCTTGAAGTGGTGTAAACTACCTTTACGACCTCTCTACAACTCAAAAGGTGTTTCAGAAACACTTTTCGAGGGAACATTATTCAAAATGTAACATGTAGTCTCCACTGCAAATCCTCAAAACGAGTCTGGAAGATGAACATAACTCATCATAGACCGAACCATGTTCATCAGGGTTCTGTTTCTCCTTTCTGATACACCATTCTGCTGAGGTGTACCTAGGGCCGAGAGTTGGGACGTGATTCCATGTTCTATCATATAGTTATGGAATTCGAGGTCCATATATTCTCCACCACAATTAGATCATAGTGTTTTTATATTCTTACCTTACAAGTTTTCAACTTCAGCCTTATACTCCTTGAACTTGTTAAGAGCTTCAGACTTACATTGTATTAGGTATAGATACCCGTATCTTGAATAATCATCTATGAAAGAGATGAAATATTCAAACCTACCTCGAGCTCTAACACTCATCAGACCACAGATGCTGAATGTATAAGCTTCAAGGTTTCCTTGGCTCTATAACCTTTTCCAGTAAAAGGTCGTTTGGTCATCTTGCCTTCGAGGCTTGATTCACATACCGGCAAGGAGTTTTCTTCTAAATTCTTTAGAAGTCCACATTTCACCAACTTTTCAATCCTATTAAGGTTGATGTGACCTAACCTTAGATGCCAAAGATGGGTATTTTCCCTAGGGGAAACCATCGGTCTTTTTGCAGTTGTCGACGTACTGAACATTTCAGTATTAAGCAAGGTTTTTATGACTAACGGCCTTAGTACATATAAGTTATTTTCTATTGAACCAAAACCAATCTCCATACCATTCTTAAAAATAAACACTTTACTCTCAGAAAAGGAGACTGTATAACTTTGTTCAATGAAACAAGAAACCAAGATTAAGTTCCTCTTGATATGAGGAACTATAAAAACATTATCCAGTAACAGATAACGTTTCTTGTCCAAAAATGACTTCAGCCTGCCCACAACAACAGCTGAAACAACCTCACTAGTACCGACTCAATGAGTCAACTCTCCGTCTTGCAACGTTTACTAGGAACTAAATCCTTGGTAGGAAGAACTAATGTTGTTAGTAGCACCTGAATCAAGTATCCAGGCAGAATCATCATTCTCTACAAACATGTCTCCAAGACAAATAAATCACATTTACTGTCTTTAGACTTCTTCCTCTTCTGGAGAGTAGTGGGATCAGTATCAAAACCTAAATAAGCTCCAAGTTCCATTTCAGTGAACAATTCTCGTCGATGAACTTTACCGAAGTCAGCAACACTTGCTTCCTCTTTTTCTCCCTTGACATTCAAGAAAGACTAGAGTTTATTATGGGAATTGACACTACTGATTCTTTTTCATCCATCCCTTGGTGCTCGAAAAGTGAGAACTTCCATTCAAACAATTCTTGCAACGAGTCCATGATCTCATGTGCAATGACCATGTTCTCAACCCTTGTGGCCAATGCATCAAGTATGCTAGCCAAAATGTGTTCGGGCCAATGAGTTAGCCTTCATCCACACCTCAAATGCATTATGAACATTTCGCAATGCATCAAGGGTCGAGACTTGAGAATACTCCTCAACCATGACAAACT
This sequence comes from Benincasa hispida, assembly GCF_027475165.1. Classification (NCBI taxonomy): domain Eukaryota; kingdom Viridiplantae; phylum Streptophyta; class Magnoliopsida; order Cucurbitales; family Cucurbitaceae; genus Benincasa; species Benincasa hispida. The sequence goes on from NW_028326514.1 coordinate 7,169, forward strand.
CGATGTCGTTTACCACAGAATATGTTTTAAGAGACTCTTTCCAATGTATGAAATCAGTCAAATTAGAGGCAACTAACGAAAAATCATTCATGTTGCTGAAAAACAAATACATTGATCTACATTAGATTTTAGAAAATACTCGTTGAATAAACAACATCCAATATGATTTAGCAAAACTAAAATGAACCCCGTGTGACATAGTTTCGCAATGACACTTCAAAAGTTTAGGACAAAAGCCACCGAAGGGTGGTCAATTTATCCCTCCTCTGAATTGAGACATTCTCAACCAGCCATTAATACTAGAACAACTCTTGCTCCTATAACGACTAGTCATATGATTTGGTCAAGAAATCATTTACTTGCTTAACAATTTCCAAAGTGTGACCCTTCATTTTAGGCCCTCGAATTCCGCCCCAAGCATCCAATTCGAAGGGAAAGTGACCCTCTCCATATCTGAAGTTCACCTTGATATTGACCAACTGCATAAAAGCCATCTGAAAGGGGACGCTCCCAGGTCACCACGAGGCAGTGCAAGAAGATCTCATGGTGCGAACCAATGAATGAGACCACAGGACATGTTGACACACATCCTTCACCCAATTACTATAAATATTTTCTCCGTCCACCTTGATATTGACTCATGCAAACACCATCCGGGCACCACGAGGCCAAGCATGAATCTCACGATGTGAACATTCAAGGAGAAACGTGAGTGGAATCATTGACATATCATATATGTCTCTTCCTCCCACTGAGTATTTTATAACCTAGGTTTTAGTTTACTTAGAAAAAACATGGCTAAATATTTTAACTAAGTGACTTTTTAGGTTTGCCCAAAAGTAACACCTACTTTGGAATGTTGAACAGCTTTTGATCATCATTCATTAAACTCTTTAACGAAGTCTTTGATCAACTATCACATGCTTGTAGCGAATCTATCTAATTCACCTTTCCAGATAGGTTCCGGTAGGGATGTTCTGTTTCCGTCAGCTTAAGTACCCCAGCTTCGATAGAACCCGCCTTAGACAAAAGGTCCCTTATAGATAAATTTAATACAAATTTAATATTTTATTCAAATCAATTTAATCCTATTAAACCGATTTAAAAGATTAAGCTTAGGTATCTAATCTCATTAGAACCTTGAACTTAGGTCTATCCCAATCCAATTTTAAAACCCTTTTAAAACATGAGTTCGCCTAAGTTTACATGCAACTCTTTCTTATCGATTTTAGTTCTAATTTCCATTATAATGCTTATAACAGGAAACAACCAAAACCATACACAATGAGAATCAACGCATACAAGGCATTCATAACGCTTATAAACAAGCCTAAGTGTCATGCTCCATGCATTGTTCATTCATTGCTACTTTTATATAACACTTTTATAACAAAGCAACGAACCAAGCATACATGCTTCCATACACCCGTATACTCTTATAATATAAAGATGATGCATGAATATGCTTAAAGCATGCATAAATAAACTATTATATTTCATGATGCAAGCGCATGCTTTCTTGTAATTTCATCATGTCAGAAACTATATAATATATGATGCATGAATAAAATGCATAATCTAAGGTGGGTTTCAAATCTATATGTCATACACTATGGCATATAAACCAACATACATCTCATGCATCATCTTTATATTATAAACTTTTATTTAATGTTCATCAACTTTTATTTAATGTACATGGGATGTATGTTGCTTATATGCCATAGTGTATGACATATAGATTTAAAACCAACCTTAGGTTATGCAATTATCCATGCATCATATAATATAAGTGTTATAATATAGTTTCTGGCATGATGAAATTTAGAAGAGCATGTGCATGCATCATGAAATATAAGAGTAATATTTATGCATGCATTAAGCATATTCATGCATCATCTTTATATTATAAGCATTATAGTATAAGGGTGTATAGAAGCATGTATACTTGGTTCATTGCTTGGTTGTATAAGGGTTATATAAAAGTAGCAATGAATGAACAATGTATGGAGCATGACACTTGGGCTTATTTATAAGTGTTATGAATGCCTTGTATGTGTTGCTTCACATTGTGTATGGTTTTAGTTGTTTCCATTTATAAGCATTAGAATGGAAATTAGAACTAAAATTAATAAGAAAGAGTTGCATGTGAAATTAGGCGAACTTATGTTTTAAAAGGGTTTTAAAATTAGATTGAGATAGACCTAAGTTCAAGTTTCTAATAAGATTAGATACCCATGTTTAATCTTTTAAATCAGTTTAATAAGATTAAATTGATTGGAATAAAAGATTAAATTTGTATTAAATCTATCTATAAGGGACCTTTTGTCTAAGGTGGGTTCTGTCTAGGTTGGGGTATTTAAGCTGACGAAAATGGAACACCCCTACCTGGGAACCTACTTGGAAAGGTGAATTAGATAGATTTACTGCAAGCATGCGACAGTTAATCAAAGACTTCATTAAAGAGTTTAATGAATGATGATCAAAAGTTCAACTTTCCAAGGTAAGAGTTACTCTTGAAGTCACTTAGTTAAAATTCTTAGCTGTGTTTTTTCTAAGTAAACTAAACCCTAGGTTATAAAATACTCAGTAAGAGGAAGAGATATATATGATATGTCAATGATTCCACTCATGTTCACGTCGTGAGATTCATGCTTGGCCTCGTGGTGCCCTGGGAGCATCCTCCTTTGGATGGTGTTTGTATGAGTCAATATCAAGGTGGATGGAGAGAGTATTTATAGTAAGTGTGTGAAGGGTGTGTGTCAATACGTCCTATGGTCTCCTTCATTGGTTCGCACCGTGAGATCTTCTTGCACTCCCTCGTGGTGCCCTGGGAGTGTCCCCCTTCAGATGGGTTTTGTGCAGTTGGTCAATATCAAGGTGAACTCCAGAAATGGATAAGGTCACTTTACTTTTTGCCCTAATCGGATTTTTTCCCTTCGAATTGACTGTTTGAGGCGGAACTCTAGGGCCTAAAATGATGGGTTACACTTATGGAAAACTGTTAAGCAAGTTAATGATTTCTTGGCCAAATCAATGATGGCTAGTCGTATAGGAGCAAGAGTTGTTCTGGTATTAATGACTGGTCAAGAATGTCTCAATTCAAAGGAGGGATAAATTGACTACCCTTCGGTGGCTTTTGTCCTAAATATTTGAAGCATCATTGCGAAACTAGATGTCACAAGGGGTTCATTTTAGTTTTACTAGACCGTATTGAATGTTGTTTTTTCAAAGAGTATTTGCTAAAACCTAATGTAGGTCAATGTGTTTGCTTATTCAACAACATGTATGTTTTTCCATTAGTTGCCTCTAATTTGACCGACTACATACATTGGAAAGAGTCCATTAAAACATATTTCATTGTAAACGACCTCGAGTTTGTCATGGTTGAGGAGTGTCCTCAAGTACCAACCCTTAATGCACTGCGAAATGTTCGTAATGAATATGAGGTATGGATGAAGGCTAACTTGTTCGCCCAACTTCATATTTTGGCTAGCATACCTGGTGCATTGGCCAAAAGGTCGAGAACATGGTCATTGCACGAAATATCATGGACTTGATGTAAGAATTGTTTGAATGTCAGTTCTCACTTTTTGAGCACAAAGGGATGGATGACAATGTAACCAGTAGTGTCAGTTCCCAAGATAACCTCAAGTTAGAGAAAGTAAGTGTTGCTGACTCTGATGAAGTCCCTCGACGAGAAGTGTTCTCTAAAATGGAACTTTAGTTTATTTAGGTTCTGATATTGATCTCACTGCTCTCCAAAGGAGGAAGAAGTCTAAAGACAGTAAATGTGATTTATTTGTCTTAGAGACGTGTTTGGTAGAGAATGATGATTCTGCCTAGATACTTGATTAAGGTGCTACTAATCACGTCAGTTCTTCCTACCAAGGATTTAGTTCCTGGAAAATGTTGCAAGAGGGAGAGTTGACTCTTCGAGTCGGTAATAGTGAGGTTGTTTCAACTATTGTTGTGGGAAGGCTGAAGTTATTTTTGGACAAGAAATGTTATTTGTTACTGGATAATGTTTTTGTAGTTCCTTATATCAAGAGGAACTTAATCTCGGTTTCTTGTCTCATTGAACAAGGTTATACCATCTCATTTTCTAAGAGTAAAGTGTTTATTTTTAAGAATGGTATGGAGATTGGTTTTGGTTCAATGGAAAATAATTTATATGTACTAAGATCGTTAGTCATAAAAGCCTTGCTTAATACTGAAATGTTCAGTACGACGACAACTACTAAAAGACCAAAGGTTTCTCTTAAGGAAAATACCCATCTTTGGCATTTAAGGTTAGCTTACATCAACCTCAATAGGATTGAGAGTTTGGTGAAATGTGGACTTCTAAAGAGTTTAAAAGAAAACTCCTTGCTGGTGTGTGAGTCATGCCATGAAGGCAAGATGACCAAATGACCTTTTACTTTAAAAGGTTATAGAGTCGAGGAAACCTTGGAGCTCATACATTCAGACCTCTGTGGTTCAATGAGTGTTAGAGCTCGAGGTGGGTATGAATATTTCATCTCTTTCATAGATGATTATTCAAGGTATGAGTATCTTTACCTAATGCAACGTAAGTTTGAATCTTGACAAGTTCAAGGAGTATAAGGCTGAAGTTGAAAACTTGTCAGGTAAAAAGATAAAAACACTACGATCTGATCGTGGTGGAGAGTATATAGACCTCAAATTCCAGAACTATATGATAGAACATGGAATCACGTCCCAACTCTCGACCCTAGGTACACCTCAGTAGAATGGTGTTTCAGAAAGGATAAACAGAACCCTGTTGGACATGGTTTTGTCTATGATGAATTATGCTCATCTTCCAAACTTGTTTTGGGGTTTTGTAGTGGAGATTGCATGTTACATTTTTAACAACGTTTCCTTGAAAAGTATTTTTGAAACACCTTTTGAGCTGTGGAGAGGACGTAAAGGTAGTTTACGCCACTTCAAGATTTGGGGATGTTCGACGCATGTGCTTATGGCTAACCTAAAGAAGTTGGAACCGTGTTCGAAAGTTTGCCTCTTTGTAGGCTACCCTAGGGAAACGAGGGGTGGATACTTCTATGGTTCGAGTGAGAAAAAAGTGTTTGTGTCAACAAATAATATCTTTTTGGAAGAAGACCACAACAGGGATCATAAACCACGAAGCAAGCTTGTTTTACATGAGATTTCTAGTGAGACTACTAAGGGTTCAACAAGAGTTTTTGAACAGACTGACAGATCAACAAGAGTTGTTGATATCGGTTCATCTAGTCAACCATCTCAAGAGTTGAGACTACCTCGATGTAGTGGGAGGGTTATGAACCCACCGAATTGCTACATGGGTTTGACTGAAGCCTAAAACATCATTTCTAATGATGGGGTCGAGGATCGATTGTCTTATAAGCAAGCAATGGAGGATGTTGACAAAGATGAGTGGATTAAAGATATGAACTAGGAAATAGAGTCTATGTACTTCAATAATGTCTGGGAACTTGTGGATCCGCCTGATGGGGTAAAACCTATAGGGTGTAAGTGGATCTACAAGCGAAAACAAGGTGTAGATGGAAATGTTCAAACCTTTAAGGCTAGACTCGTGGCAAAGGGTTATACCTAGGTCGAGAGAGTGGACTATGCAGAAACTTTTTCACCTATTGTCATGTTGAAGTCTATTAGGATACTGTAACGACATGAAATTAAGATATACTGTGATTGATGTTTTATGCTCGAAATGATGCGATACTACCACTAGATATGCGTTAATGATGGGTGTTCACGTAGTATGCCATGCGTTGTCACAAGTTTCCTTATGATAAAACCAAGTGTAATTCCATCGCAAGTTTCTCGGTGTGATCCGAGGTTGAACACGGGGACTGGTTTAGGCTATTGTGGTATGTTCATGATATATGCGACCAGGTTTTCAATCTTTAAAAATGTGTTTGTACAGGTATATAAATTGCGATAAAATAAAGTAAAGCGGTAAAGATGCGATAATAAAATGAAATACAATAAACCTAAGCTAGATGATACAAGATACAAGCTTCATGTACAAGATGTTGGGGTCAAGGTTGGCTGTGAAAGGTGTGCAAAGACGGGGAATGCGGTGGCAAGTCTTATGAACATGATAGAAAGAGAAAGACAAATAATATAAACAACACAAGTTCTCAACTGCGTTGAAGCTACAAATGTTGTTCCTCTCTTCTCTTGGCATACACCTTTCAGTGATCGGCCGCGCTCCCACATGTTTGTGGTGAAACAGAGACTAACGTAATGAATGCAAGGTTGCTTCCATGGCTGGAAGTACTACTCGCTTTAGTTAACGCATTCTTCTGACCTTCTCTCTATAGATCAGAATGGAATCTTCACTTCTGCTCTCACAGGTGAAGATGACGTCTAGCATGCCCTAGCTAAACGCATTTTATATCTTTAACATAGATTAAGTACTTAGTTAATTCATATTGCTTATCAGGGAATTAAGAAGACATCATGAAGAAAGTGATTGATGAGTGAATAGAAATAGACAGAAGAAGGTAAATGAAAGCTATCGAAACATTTAATACGTCTATTAAGTGTTTGATACATGGTGTGTGAATGAAAAGATAAAGGAAACATGAGATACAACGATGAAGGAGATAGAACAGATACAAATAAGTGCCAATGTCTTGGCACTGATTCGATGGAGATCTACTTGCCGGATAGGATGGATTTGATGGTAGGAAGAGCTTCCCTCTCAGGCTTGCTCTATCGATAGCAGGGATCTTTGCACAGAGCTTTCAATCGAGTGTTTGGCAGGTTAGATATGAGATTCACCTCTTGGCCTTATCTCGTCTTCTTCTCGGATTTCTTCACTCAAGCACTTAGCTTAGCCGTTTTTCTCAACAATTTTGTAGCATTTACCCCGTATCCCGTAGCATACTTTTTCTTTAAAATCAATGGGGTATTTATAGGTGCAGGTCTTTGACTCCGGCCTTGTGGCCCCCACATGATTGTCATTGTAATTCCGAAGATGGAGGGATATTATTCCTTCTGTTATGCAATCAGACCGTCAATTCTGCACAACCGTTAGTTGTACACGTGTCTCAATCCTCCATTTTTGCGTTGCTCAGTTGCATTTTTTGATCATGAGTTCGCATGCGGTGTTATTTTTATTACCGCATGCGGTTGAAACACAGCTCTGGATCGACCATCGCATTGCGCCACCATTGCGATAATCATCTCTTCATTGTTGATTGATGGGCGCAATGTGACAGAGATGCGTTAATCAATTTCTCGTGAGTCTTGAGCACAAGCGGTGACTTGGTCTCCTGCAAAATAGAGTAAAATCCGGCTTGTCTTCCATCTTTATGGCGTTAGTGGGTGTAATTGCAAACATTTATAATTATTATAATACTAGGCTAATTTTCATACAATCAGCACATATTTACTAACTTTTGGCCGTAATATCTAGATAAGGTGGCATAAATAACTTGTATTTCTACAAGTTATCAGATACTCCTGTCCATGGCCACATTTTATGATTATGAGATATGGAAAATGGACGTCAAGATTGCCTTTCTAAATGGTAATCTTGAGGAGACCATCTACATGGCTCAACTATAGGGGTTCATTGTTCTAGATCAAGAGCAAAGAGTTTGCAAGCTTAATAGGTTCATTTATGGGCTGAAACAAGCATCTAGATCGTGGAACATTAGATTTGACAGTGCGATCAAATCGTTTGGCTTTGATCAAAATGTTGATGAGCCTTGTGTTTACAAGAAAATCATCAACAGCTTAATAACTTTCCTGGTGCCGTATGTGGATGATATCCTACTCACTGAGAATGATGTAGGTTTTCTGAATGACATTAAGAAGTGTCTAGTCGTCTAATTCCAAATGAAAGATTTGGGAGAGGTACAGTATATTCTAGGGATCTAGATCATTCGGGATCGTAACAACAAGAGGTTAGCCTTGTCTCAGGCATTGCACATTGATCAAATGTTGGAATTGTTTATTACCCTTCAGATAATTAGGTACAGGATGAAGGATTTCAAGAGGGGTTTATTACCCTTCAGATATGGAATCATTTTGTCTAAGGATCAATGTCCTAAGACACCTTAAGAGGTTGAGGAGATGAGATAGATTCCCTATGCTTCGACTATTGGAAGCTTAATGTATGCAATGTTATGTACTAGACCTGACATTTGTGATGGAACTCGAGATGTAGCGGAATCAGGATCTAATTAAACTCTAATTGCATTTAAATTAAAGGAAAATAGCATGCAATTTGAAGAACAAACAATAATTAAAATTACCTTTGTAGTTCCCGAAAACCGTTCTTCCTCGTTGAATCTCGACCCAAACACAAACGGACCACCACTAGAGTTGACCTACTATCCTCTGGACTCATATTCGGGTTGTGGGACCCGATGGATGAAGAAAACCAAGAGAGAGAAAGAGATGGGAAAAATCAGATGGAATTTTGGTTTTTGGGTTTTCCCTTTGTTTTTTAGCCTAATTTTGAAAAACTAAATTTGACAAAATTGCAAGAGTTTTAAATCCAAATTCAAAAACCCAATTTGTAGAAAAAACCATGCAATAATTGCATGAACCAAATCCATAAAAACCCAACACATATAATCCACTATCTTAGTGGGTTTAATGTCTCCACTTTAAGCCAACACCTAGCCCACTATTTTGTTAGTGGAATTATCCAATAAAAGTTTGGATTTTCCCACTAACTTTAGTCAAAGGGCAAAATAGTCATTTGGTCAAAGTCAAACTTTGACCAAAAAGTCAACATTTTGACTTTTTATGATTTTTTCTGTATTGACTAATTTTGACCTCCCGAGCATGAATCCACATTCATTTTCTCGAAATTCAAATCACATTTGAATATAAGGTCGGTCAAAGTTTGACTTTTCAAAGTCAAAAAGTCAACTCTTTGACTTTTTACATCTTTGACCATTTCCATTATTTCCGAGCTTTCGAATATGAACGTATTCATATTCTTGATATTTAAATCACATTTAAATATTAAAGTTGTATCTCTAAACTGAAAAACCAACTACTATATCACATATACTTGTCGGTTTCTCTCTCTTCACCTAATTCGAACAACTCGAATAATTCTATCATATTGTTCTAAGTTTATTCCATATGAGCTAGTAGGGGAACCTAATGGACCTATAGATAATGGGCTCCAACGATCCGAGATTAGCTAGCTAAACTCTTTAGATGGGGCTAATCAACATTCGTTAACTAACGGGTCATTCCACTATAGTCTCGTAGTTGCACTCCCCCCACTAGAGATATCTTTGTGTCCATTTGATATAACCATGATTAGTAAGCTAATCCTTCACAGGTTGTTCGTAATCTCGGCTGGGTCATAAAAACCTTTTTACCCCCAAGACTACATCTTGTTCCTTAAGTTCCACTGATCCTCTAATAAACAATTGGTTTAAGGTCCAACCTATAAACCGAATCCCTCTCAGGCCAAGGAGAGGGTGGGGCCCCTTGTTCAAGACCTGGATTCAGTACTAAAGAGAACAACCTATCTACTATCCCTATAACGGGTAGGAGTGAATTCTGTCTTGCACCCTATGTTCCCAGCTATCCACCCGATCTTACCCCTGAAATGGGAGGCATATTGTGCCAACAATGATGAGCTGCCCTCATATATGTAGATCTAAGGATAATTCCGAGTGAACAGAAGTTCATAGTTAGCTCAGGATTAAGATTAAGTTATCTAGGTCATCAATTAACGAAATAGTCAGTTTTATACATAAAACGACATTTAGAACGTAAAAAGTGACTATTTCATGGTTCAGTCTTATGCAAACTCATTGCATAGGATGCCCCCACTTATATATCTCTATATGAACGATTTAGGATCACATCGTTTATACTAACTACAAAGTGGGCCGCATCCATAGTGTCCCCAGAATAAGGCGCCCAACCTTATTCATATACTATAGACCATTTTGTCTATATATTTGAACTTGATCCACATTTATGTCACTACATAATGTTCAAACTACATTAAATAGCCTCAGGACCTTAGTTTATTGGATTCAAGATTATAATTTCAATCACAACTTTATCAAAAAACAAAACAGAATATGTTTATTAATTTACAAACTACGAGTTTTAGGACATAAAATCCAACAAACTCCCATTTGGACTAAAACTCCTAGTGGAGTATCACAATGTTGAATTTAAGTGAGAAACATATGAGTACAATAAACATATGAATACAATAAACTAGGGCATATACCCAAAAGTTCTCCCACTTCCTAGTTTACAAACTTCGTAGACCTAGACTCTATAGGTGACCTTCAAACACTTTAGTCTTGAGGGCCTTTGTAAAAGGATCAGCAATGTTTTGCTCAGAAGATATCTGGGTTACTACAACGTCTCCATGATGTACAATCTCTCGGATCAGATGGTATTTACACTCAATATGCTTACCGCGCTTGTGGCTTCTTGGTTCTCTTGAATTTGCAACTGCACCACTATTATCACAATATAGGGTGATAAGCAGATGCATATTTGGAACGACTTCCAAATCTATCAAGAATTTCCTCAACCATATTGCTTCCTTTGCTGCATCACAAGCAGCTATGTATTCAGCTTCCATTGTGGAGTCAACTATACAGGTTTGTTTTACGCTTCTCCACACTACTGCTCCTCCGTTAAGAGTGAGCATTGATCCAGATGTAGACTTTCTAGCATCTTTATCGGTTTGAAAATTAGAGTCAGTATATCCAGTAAGGATCAAATCCTTAGTACCATACACGAGCATGTAGTTCCTCGTTCTCCTAAGGTACTTGAGGATATTCTTAACGGTAGTCCAATGATCATATCCAGGATTGGACTGATACCTACTGACTATCCCTACTGTGTAGCATATGTCAGGTCTAGTACATAACATTGCATACATCAGGCTCCCTACTGCGGAAGCATAGGGAATGCGTCTCATATCCTCAACCTCTTGAGGTGTCTTAGGACATTGATCCTTTGACAAATGAATTCCATATCTGTAAGGTAACATACCTCTTTTGGAATTCTGCATCTTATAGCTAGACAACATTTTGTCTATATAAGTTGCTTGAGACATGGCTAGTGTTCTGTTCTTGCAGTTCCAAATAATCTGGATCTCGAGAACATACTGCACATTTCCCAAATCTTTCATTTGGAACTGCGTTGCTAGCCATTTCTTGATGTCAGTTAGGTAACCTACTTCATTCCCAATGAGTAGAATATCGTTAACATATAAAACTAAGAACGCTATAGTAGAATTGACGATCTTCTTGTAAACACAAGGCTCGTCAGCATTTTGTATAAAGCCATAAGTTTTGATCGCAGTATCAAATCTTATATTCCAAGATCTAGATGCTTGTTTCAACCCATAAATGGATTTTTGAAGCTTACAAAACTTTTGTTCTTGACCTTGTGCAATAAACCCCTCTGGTTGAGCCATATAGGTACTCTCCTCAAGATCGCCATTTAGAAAGGCTGTCTTGACATCCATCTGCTAAATTTCATAGTCATAAAAGGTGGTAATGGATAAGAGTATTCTAATCGACTTAAGCATGGCAACGGGAGAGAAATTTTCTTCATAGTCTACTCCCTCTCTCTCGGTATAACCCTTTGCCACAAGTCGAGCCTTAAAAGTATGTACTTTACCGGCTTGGTCTTGTTTTCTCTTGTAGATCCACTTACAACCAATTCGTTTTACATCATTTGGTTGATCTACAAGTTACCAGATAGAATTGAAGTACATAAACTCCATTTCGAGGTCCATGGCTTTGACCCACTGATCACAGTCCACATCTTTTATCGCTTGTTTATAGGTCGATGGATCTTCTATGCCGTCATCAGGTATGACAACTTGTGTTTCTGTTAAACCCAAGTAACGGTCAGGTTGATGAACAATCCTCCCACTATGTCGAGGCATTCTCAACTCTTGAGAAGGATGTGACTGACCAGATGTACTAGTTTTATCTACTACTTTAGTAGATGAACTAGCTCTATCTATAGCGTTTTTGGAAATTTCATTCAATACTAGTCTACTGCGAGGTTGATGACTTCTTATGTGGTCTTCCTCTAAGAATGTGGCATTTGTCAATACAAATACCTTATTCTCTTGAGGATCGTAAAATAGAGCACCTTTTGTTTCTTTTGGATAACTTACAAATAGGCATAGTTTTGAACGACATTCCAATTTTTTTAGGATTTTGCACCAACACATGTGCCGGGCATCCTCAAATCCTAAAGTGATGTAAACTGCCTTTACGCCCTTTCCATAGCTCATAAGGTGTTTTTGAAACACTTTTAGAGGGAACGTTATTCAAAATATAGACAGCTGTCTCTAATGCATGTCCCCAAAAGGAATTTGGTAACTCAGCAAAGCTCATCATTGAGCGAACCATGTCCAACAAGGTTTTGTTTCTTCTTTCAGATACACCGTTCTGCTGAGGCATATTAGATGTAGAGAGTTATGACTTGATTCCGTGTTTTATCATATAGTCCTGGAATCTTAAGTCCATGTACTCCCCACCTCGATTTGATCGTAGTGTCTTAATTGTTTTACCTAACTGGTTCTCAACCTCAGCCTTATATTCTTTGAACTTTTCAAAAGAATCAGACTTGTGATGCATTAGATAAATATGACCATACCTTGAATAATCATCAATAAAACTGATGAAATATTCATACCCACCTCGTGCTTTGACATTCATCGGTCCACAGAGGTTTGAATGTACGAGCTCTAAGGGTATTGTGGCTCTGAGACTTTTTCCAATAAAAGATCTCTTAGTCATTTTTTCTTCAAGACAAGACTCACATGGAGGTAAAGAATTGTCTTCTAACTGATTTAGGAGTCCATTCTTAACCAATCTCTCAATCCTATTGAGATTTATGTGACCAAGTCTTGAGTGCCATAGATAGGCATTAGAAGAAACTTTTTGTCTTTTATTTTGAGTTTCGACTGTTCTAAACATCTCAGTATTTAAGACAAATTTTGCTTTAGTTGGTCTTAACTTATATAAGTTGTTTTCAAGTATAACAGAACAATTTGAATACCTTTTATGAAAATGAACGCTTCATTAACTTCAAAAGATATTTTATACATTTGTTCCATAATACAATCGATAGATATTAAATTCCTCTTCATAAGAGGTGCAAACAAAACATATTTAAGTATGATATATCTATCATTGAAAAACAACTTTAAGTCTCCCACTTCTTTGGCCGAGACAACCTCTCATGTTCCAACCTTGAGGGTGATATCGCCTTCTTCAAGCTTTTTCCAGGAACTAGTTTCCTGAAAAAAGAAGCAAATATGATTAGTGGCTCCTGAATCCAATATCCAGATTGAGGTATCATCCTCCACTAAACATGTCTCAGCAACTAGTAAATCATATTTACCTTGTGCTTCTTTCAAGGCAAGGGCCTGAGGACATTCCTTAGTTAAGACAAATCTCAGGTCATCTATTACTAGTGTTGAATTCATATTGTTTTCCATGTTGAGTAATTATCGCCGTTTAGTTTCTCGGAAGCTAAGATTTAATCTAGAGAGCTAGTCATGTTGAAAAGAAAAACATATCATTTTTAGTAAAAAACATTAATCTTTTAAATCCAATCAAGTTTAGCAAAAAAGACTAATAATGTACCCTTCATTATTATATTTTGGAACGATATTTCAATGGTTTAGAATAACTTCCCCCGAGGGGTGATCGACTATTTCTCCATTGAACCAAGACTATCTTGACTAGATACTATCACCATAATAACTCCTATCCCTATAGTAACTCAGTTATCGCTACTTTGGTCAAGAATTTACTAACACTTAATAATTTTCGTAAGTGTGACCTTCCATTTTCAGACCTCAAAGATCGCAATCATTATGCTCCCAAAGTTGGAAAGACAAGAATGAAAATGGACCTGAGAGACCCTATCAATTTCTAGAGTTCGTGGAGTTCCGAATCCTATAATACAACCCTTCTATTGGTAAGGTTGCTCCAGGGCAGACATGCAGGCACATTATAGGAATCTCACGATGCGACCTAATGGAAGAGACCATAGGATGTGTTGACGCACTTCCTTCTCCTACTTACTATGAACAACTTCCCCTATTCACCTTGGTATTGACTCATGCAAACACTCTCCAAATGGAGTCCGCTCCCAGGGTGGCCAAAAGCCAAGCATGAATCTCACAGTGTGTAGGGACGCTGGAGCTTAAAGTACATTACTTCTCTCCAGCTAAAGTGTTCTAGATGGTTAGGGTATAAAATACTTAGCAATACATTTCGGCTAACTAAACATATCCTAAGTCTAGGTGATTCATCCGAGTATAACTTTTATACTGGATTTTTAACCTACGATGTTTATATGATAAACAAATTTTATTACCTCACACCATTCATGCATGCTCATAAAACCGGTTTAACCTAACTCAGACGTCGGCTTGATCTCCAGGTAGTAGGTGTTCCATGAACTGTCAACTTAAAAACCTTCAACCTTAGTCATCTTATCTAACTTTTTGCCAAGATCTTGTCGGGTGAGTTTTCTTGTAACTTTTTGCCAAGATCTCCAGGTAGTAGGTGTTCCAAGTAGTAGGTGATCCACGCCGGCAAGCAAATCTCCATCCAAATCGGCGCTAAGACATTGGCGTTTATTTGTATTTGTTTCTAACTCTATTTCATCAATTGTATTTCATTCTCTTAATCTATTTATTCAAAAATAATGTATCAGACGCTAAATAGTTTTATTGAATGTCTCGATCACTTTCATTTCCACTTTTTTGTCTATTTCCATTCCTCCATTAATTGTTTTCTCCATGAAGTTTTCTAAATACCTTGGTAATTAATATGGATTAAACGAGTAACTTAATATGTGCTAAAGAGATAAATGCGTTTAGCTAAGGCATGATAGACGACATCTTCACCTATGAGAGTAGAAGTGAAGATGTCATTCTGATTTGTCGAGAGAAGGTTAGAAAAGTGCGTTAACTAAATCAAGTAGTACTTTCAGAGATGGAAGCAACCATGTGTTCATTACGTTCGTCCCTGTTTCACCACAGAGATGTGGGAACGCGGCAGATCACTGAGAGGTGTACGCCAAGGGAAAAGTGGAACCGTACTTATACCTTTACGCAATTAAGGAACTTGCGATGTTTGTATTAATTATCTTCTCTATTTCTGCTTCACATATAAGATTTGTCACCACATTACACAATCTTTGTATAATCTTCCAAATAGCCTTGACCTCAGTATCTTGTATCATGAAACTTGTATCCTGTAACATTTTAGCTTATATTTACTTTATCGCAATTTACTTTAACACAATTTATGTTATTATCGCATTTTTACCGCTTTACTTTAATTTATCGCATGTTTAATTACTTGTACACAAACTCTTCTATAAATTGAAAAATCCCTAGTCGCATATAGCACAAACATAACACAATAACCTCAAACAGTCCCTGTGTTCGACCTCATATCACACCGAGAAACTTGTGGTGAAATTATACTTGGTTTCAACGCAAGGAAACTTGTGACAACGCACAACATACTATAAGAACATTCATTAATAACGCATATCTAGAAGTAGTATCACATATCATCGCATAACATCTATGTCATCAAGTTAATGGCATGAACTTGCTTCATACTAAAAATGCGCGTTACAAGTTTATGGCGCCGTTGCTGGGGATTGGTTGAGGGTTTATTGTTTGAGTGTGTTTGTGGTGTTTTGTAGGACATATCTCGTTGTACTGGCTATTCAACGCGTAGAGCAGCTTAACTGTTTATGAGTACTGGTGCTGAACCAAAATTCGAAACTGACCCTGAGATTGAGCGTACCTTTCACGCATGGGCACATTAGAATCGAATAAGGCGAAAGAAAGCAGCGAGTATGGCAGATAATAACGACAATGCGGTTCCCGTAGTAAATCAAGAGGTTGTTTTCTTGGCTACTGATCACAACATCCCCATGAGGAATTATGCGGTACCCAACCTGTATGATTTTTCGCCTGGGATTTCAAGGCCTATTGTCGAGGAGAATGCAAGGTTCAAAATAAAGTCGGTCATGCTACAAATGATCCAAAATGCAGTGCAATTTGGGGGTCTAGAAGGTGAAGACCCGCATGCCCACTTGACCAGCTTTATCGAAATGTGCGGCAACTTCTCACTACCTAGCATTACCCCCGGAGAGTATTAGACTGTATTTTTTCCCTTACACCTTGAGGGATGAAGCCAAGAGGTGGGCTCACTCACTGAAGCCAAATGAGATCACATTATGGGATCAACTAGTGGAACGATTCATGAAGAAGTTCTTCCCATCGATTGTCAATGCAAGGCGACGAAAGGACGTGCTGAACTTCAAGCAAATGGAGAATGAGACCCTGAGCACCCCCTGGGTGCGATTTAGAAAATTGGTGAAAAACTACCCGCATATCGGGATACCCATTGTGTGTTGATGGAGACCTTTTATAACGGCCGGAATAGATCGAGCAGGCTATTGTTGACGCCTCCTCAATAGGAGGTTTTATGGACAAAACGTATACTGAGGCTAAAGTCATCCTTGATCGCATATCGCGAATCATGGATGACTGGATTGATGATGGCTATGGAGGCCAAGGCACCGAACGAAGAAAGAATGAAACTGCCATTGTCATTGCGAAGACAATGACCATGTTGGCCGCTCAGATGGCTGCAGTGACCTCCATCCTTCAATTGATGGCAATCAATCAATGAGCCATCCCCCAAAAATCAGTACAACCTGCTGCGCCGGCTCAAGTGGCCGCAATAAGTTACGTTAATTGTGGAGGGGCTCATGTAGCAGAAATGTGCACATCGAATCTCTAGCAAGTATACGCCATCCAAAAAAACCCCTTCAGCAACACCTACAATCCTGGCTGGAGGAGCCATCCTAACTTCGGTTGGGGAGGCAATCCTAACCAAGGGGGGCTAATCAACCATCAGAGTGGCAATCGAGGAAATCCTCCTTTTCACCATAACTTGAACCAGGGGCAACCAAGGCAATCGCATAACCAGCAACCCTCATCATCAAACACCTTTAGAAGCTCATTGGAGGCCCTACTTATACAATATATGGACAAAAATGACGAAGTAATGCAAACACAGGCATCTTCAATTCGAAACTTGGAGATCCAAGTGGGCCAGCTGGCATCTGAGCTGAGAAATAGAGCACCAGGAATGTTGCCTAGCAACTCTGAAGCCTCGAGATCCAATGGAAAGGAGCAATGTCCCTAGGACATTGGGCAGGCAAGCCGGACCGCCTGCAGGGATGTGGATTGCGCGCACTCAAGGAAATGCATCTTCTGGTCCATATCTCATATCTATGTTTAATGCTTTCTTTAAATTCCTGTCTTATTGAATTCCTAAATTTTGTCTTTACTTCCTCATTTAATTCATTTCTTGACTTTATGAATTTAATTCTTCATTTATTTCCTTTGCATTTATTTTTGTACCATCTTTAATTCTCTTAAATTTTCTGTAATTAATGCGTTAGTCCTTAATTGGTGAATGATTGAGAAATAAAGGGAAATTTATTGCCGCAAGTCATAGCAACTTACGTTGATGAAAAATAAATAAAATAAAATAAAAATAAATAAAATGAAACAATCAACATCTAGTATGCAAGGTGATAATGGACGCATCTTGAACCAAGCAAGATACGCTTTGCGTTCATTCAACTCAAATGCATTGAAACCGAGAGGTGTGTTGCGCCCGCGTGTGTCGTTTGCCCGTCTTTAGCAAAATGCACTATGTTGAGGTAGTGTTGCGCTGGTATCAATGTCGTGCGCCCGATCCTCCAGAAATGTGTTTAGTTAAGGGGTGTGTTGAGGGGATGCATACGTTGTTGCCCATCCTCTGTGAAGATGTAGTTGCGTAGGTGAACACATTGCGTTAATCTTTACATTGCATCCATTCGAATAAGACATTAAAGAAAATTCTTTTTGTCATTGGAGGAGTCCAATCGTTTCATATCCCAAAGCAATGATGATTCTGCAGACGAAAGGACGTTTTTCTGAAATTTCATAAATGAGGGAAGATTGAGCGATGGGCCTTTTGAGTGTCTCGAGACTTGTCACCACAAAAATTGTGTTGGGACCATTACAGCCCAACCTATAAATAGGAACCCTTCCTCGTCTGTGAACTCTTTACCTCATTTTGCAAACTGAAAACCCTAGCGCCCAGCATATGAAGCTTTCTTCTTCCCAAAACCCTAGTGATTTTTCCAGTCCTCTCAAGCTTATCATCCATGGCCAACCAAGCTTCCCAACATTTTGCTTCACCATCAACCCCTTCCTCTGACCAAATCGCCATGTGAGAGGCAACATTCC